>NW_027476341.1:0-295880 GCF_051020955.1 Megalopta genalis
GAAGCTAACTCATTTGTTTCGTCTGCATTTGAAACTATATCACTTATATCGCAAGTATCTGAAGTTGAACCATTTGTTTCGCATGGATTTGAAGCTACATCATGTGTTTCCCTTGGATTTGCAGATAACTCGTTGTTTGGCATGCAGTTGAAGCTAAATCATGTATATCTCAAGTATTGGAAGCTAAACAATTTGTTTCGCATGTATTTGTAGATAAGCCTTCTTCTTCGTATTGATTTGGACGTTAAATCACGTGTTTCGCTTGGATTTTGAAGCTATCTCGTTCGTTTCGCATGCAGTTGAAGCTAAATCATGTATATCGCAAGTATTTGAAGCTAAACCATTAGTTTTCGCATGGATTTGAAGATAAGCCTTATACTTCGCATTGATTTGAAGCTAAAATCATGTATTTCGTGTGGATTTGAAGCTAACTCGTTTGTTTCCTCCTGCATTTGAAGCAAAATCATGTATATCACACATATTTGAAGCTAATACATTTGTTTCGCATGGATTCGATGATCAGCCTTCTATTTCGCATAGATTTGAAGCTAATTCGTGTGTTTCGCATGGATTTGAAGCTAACTCGTTTGTTTCGCATGCAGTTGAAGCTAAATCATGAATATCACAAGTATTTGAAGCTGAACCATATGTTTCGCATGAATATTAAGCATGTGCTTCGAATGAATTTGAAGCTAAATCAAGTGTTTCGCTTGGATTTGAAGCTAACTCGTTTGTTTCGCTTGCTGTTGAATATAAATCATGTATATCACAAGTATTTGAAGCTGAACCATTTGTTTCGCATGGATTAGAAGCTAAGCCTTCTACTTCGGGTTGACTTGATACTAAATCATGTTTTTCGCTTGGATTTGAAGCAAACTCGTTTGGTTCGCATGCATTTCAATCTATTTCATTTATATCACAAGTATTTGAAGGTAAATCATTTATTTCGCTTGGATTTGAAGCGAAGCCTTCTACTTCGCATTGATTTGAAGCTGAATCATATGTTTCGCTTGGATTTGAAGCTAACTCGCTGGTTTTCGCATGCTGTTGAAGCTAAATCATGTTACAAAACCAAGTATTTGAATCTCAACCATTTGTTTCGCATGGATCTGAAGCTAAGCCTTCTACTTCGCATTGATTCGAAGCTAAATCAAGTGTTCCGCTAGGATTTGAAGATAAGCCATCTACTTCGCTTTGATATTAATCTAAATCATGTGTCTCGCATTGATTTGAAGCTAAATCATGTGTTTCGCATGGATTTAAAGCTAACTCGTTGTTTGGCATGCAGTTGAAGCTAAATCATGTATATCTCAAGTATTGGAAGCTAAACAATTTGTTTCGCATGTATTTGTAGATAAGCCTTCTTCTTCGTATTGATTTGACGTTAAATCATGTGTTTCGCTTGGATTTGATGCTAACTCGTTCGTTTCGCATGCAGTTTAAGCTAAATCATGTATATCGCAAGTATATGAAGCTAAACCATTAGTTTCGCATGGATTTGAAGTTAAGACTTATACTTCGCATTGATTTGAAGATAAATCATGTATTTCGTGTGGATTTGCAGCTAACTCGTTGTTTGGCATGCAGTTGAAGCTAAATCATGTATATCTCAAGTATTGGAAGCTAAACAATTTGTTTCGCATGTATTTGTAGATAAGCTTCTTCTTCGTATTGATTTGACGTTAAATCACGTGTTTCGCTTGGATTTGAAGCTAACTCGTTGTTTCGCATGCAGTTGAAGCTAAGTCATGAATATCACAAGTATTTGAAGCTGAACCATATGTTTCGCATGAATATTAAGCATGTGCTTCGAATGAATTTGAAGCTAAATCAAGTGTTTCGCTTGGATTTGAAGCTAACTCGTTTGTTTCGCTTGCTGTTGAATATAAATCATGTATATCACAAGTATTTGAAGCTGAACCATTTGTTACGCATGGATTTGAAACCACGCCGTCTACTTCGCATTGATTTTTAAGCTGAATCATGTGTTTCGCTTGTATTTGAAGATAACTCGTTTGGTTTCTCATGTAGTTGAAGCTAAATCATGTATATCACAAGCATTTGAAACTAAACCCATTTGATTCGCATGGACTTGAAGCTATGCCTTCTACTTCGCATTGATTTGAAGCTGAAACAAGTGTTTCGGCTTGAATTTGAAGCAAAGTCGTTGGTTTCGCATGCAGTTGAAGCTAAATCATGTATGAAACAAGTATTTGAAGCTATACCATTTGTTTCGCATGGATTTGAAGCTAAGCCTTCTACTTCGCATTGATTTGAAGCTAAATCATGTGTTTCGCATGGATTTGAAGCTAACTTGTTTGTTTCGCATGCATTTGAGGCTAAATCATGTATATCACAAGTATTTGAATCTAAATGATTTGTTTCGCATGGGTTTCGAAGATTAGCCTTCTACTTCGTATTGAATTGAAGCTAAATCACGTGTTTCGCTTGGATTTGAAGCTAATTCGCACGTTTCTCACGCAGTTGAATCTGAATCATGTATATCACAACTATTTGAAACTGAACCATTTGATTGGCATGGATTTGAAGCTGAGCCTGCCTCTTCGCATTTATTTGAAGCTAAATCATGTGTTTCGAATGGATTTGAAGGTAACTTCGTTTGTTTCGCCTGCATTTGAAGCTAAATTGTGTATATCACAAGTATTTGAAGCTAAATGATTTGTTTCGCATTGATTCGAAGATACGCCTTATACGTCGCACTGATTTGAAGCTAAATCATGTGTTTCGCATGGATTTGAACCTAAATCGTTTGTTTCGCATGCAGTTGAAGCTAAATCATGTATATCACAAGTATTTGAACCTAAACCATTTGATTCGCATGGATTTGAAGCTCAGCCTTCTACTTCGTATTGAATTGAAGCTAAATCACGTGTATCGCTAGGATTTGAAGCTAATTCGCTCGTTTCGCACGCAGTTGAATCTGAATCATGTATATCACAACTATTTGAAACTAAACCATTTGATTCGCATGGATTTGAAGCTGAGCCTTCCTCTTCGCATTTATTTGAAGCTAAATCATGTGTTTCGCTTGGATTTGAAGCTAACTCGTTCGTTTCGCATGCAGTTGAATCTAAATCATGTATATCACAAGTATTTGACGCTAAACCAATTGTTTCGCATGGATTTGAAGATAAGCCTTCCTCTTCGCATTTATTTGAAGCTAAATCATGTGATCCGCAAGGATTAGAAGCTAAGCCTTCAACTTCGCATTGATTTGAAACTAAACCATTTGATTCGCATGGATTTAAAGCTAAGTCTTCTACTTCGCATTGATTTGAAGCTAAATCATGTGTTTCGCATGGATTTGAAGCTAACTCGTTTGTTTCGCCTGCATTTGAAGCTAAATCGTGTATATCACAAGTATTTGAAGCTAAATGATTTGTTTCGTATTGATTCGAAGATACGCCTTATACTACACAGTGATTTGAAGCTAAATCATGTGTTTCGCATGGATTTGAACCTAAATCGTTTGTTTCGCATGCAGTTGAAGCTAAATCATGTATATCACAAGTATTTGAACCTAAACAATTTGATTCGCATGGATTTGAAGCTAAGCCTTCCTCTTCGCATTTATTTGAAGCTAAATCATGTGATTCGCAAGGATTAGAAGCTAAGCCTTCAACTTCGCATTGATTTGAAGCTAAATAACTTGTTTCGCTGGGATTTGAAGCTAAGTCTTCTACTTCGCATTGATTTGAAGCAAAATCATGTGTTTCTCATGGATTTGAAGCTAACTGGTTTGTTTCGCGTGCAGTTGAAGCTAAATCATGTATATCACAAGTATTTAAAGCTAAACCATTTGTTTGGCATGGATTTGAATATCAGCCTTCTACTTCGCATTGATTTGAAGCTGAATCCTGTGTTTCGCATGGATTTGAAGCTAACTCGTTTGTTTCGCATGCTCTTGAAGCTAAATCAAGTATATCACAAGTACTTGAAGCAAAACCATTTGTTTCGCATGGATTCGAAGTCAACCCTTCTACTTCGCATTCATTTGAAGATAAATAATGTGTTTCGCTTGGATTTGAAACTAACTCGTTTGTATCGCACGCACTTGAATCTAAATCAAGTATATCACAAGTATTTGAAGCTAAACAGTTTGATTCGCATGGATCTGAAGCTAAGCCTTCTACTTCGCATTGATTTGAAGCTAAATCATGTGTTTCGCATGGATTTGAAGCTAACGCGTGTGTTTCGCATGCAGTTGAAGCTAAATCATGTATATCACAAGTATTTGAAGCTAAACCATTTGGTTCCCATGGATTTAAGGCTAGGCCTTCTACTTCGCATTGATTTGAAGCTAAATCATGTGTTTCGCATGGATTTAAAGCTAACTCGTTGTTTGGCATGCAGTTGAAGCTAAATCATGTATATCTCAAGTATTGGAAGCTAAACAATTTGTTTCGCATGTATTTGTAGATAAGCCTTCTTCTTCGTATTGATTTGACGTTAAATCATGTGTTTCGCTTGGATTTGATGCTAACTCGTTCGTTTCGCATGCAGTTTAAGCTAAATCATGTATATCGCAAGTATTTGAAGCTAAACCATTAGTTTCGCATGGATTTGAAGTTAAGACTTATACTTCGCATTGATTTGAAGATAAATCATGTATTTCGTGTGGATTTGCAGCTAACTCGTTGTTTGGCATGCAGTTGAAGCTAAATCATGTATATCTCAAGTATTGGAAGCTAAACAATTTGTTTCGCATGTATTTGTAGATAAGCCTTCTTCTTCGTATTGATTTGACGTTAAATCACGTGTTTCGCTTGGATTTGAAGCTAACTCGTTTGTTTCGCATGCAGTTGAAGCTAAGTCATGAATATCACAAGTATTTGAAGCTGAACCATATGTTTCGCATGAATATTAAGCATGTGCTTCGAATGAATTTGAAGCTAAATCAAGTGTTTCGCTTGGATTTGAAGCTAACTCGTTTGTTTCGCTTGCTGTTGAATATAAATCATGTATATCACAAGTATTTGAAGCTGAACCATTTGTTACGCATGGATTTGAAACCACGCCGTCTACTTCGCATTGATTTTAAGCTGAATCATGTGTTTCGCTTGTATTTGAAGATAACTCGTTTGTTTCTCATGTAGTTGAAGCTAAATCATGTATATCACAAGCATTTGAAACTAAACCATTTGATTCGCATGGACTTGAAGCTATGCCTTCTACTTCGCATTGATTTGAAGCTGAAACAAGTGTTTCGCTTGAATTTGAAGCAAAGTCGTTGGTTTCGCATGCAGTTGAAGCTAAATCATGTATGAAACAAGTATTTGAAGCTATACCATTTGTTTCGCATGGATTTGAAGCTAAGCCTTCTACTTCGCATTGATTTGAAGCTAAATCATGTGTTTCGCATGGATTTGAAGCTAACTTGTTTGTTTCGCATGCATTTGAGGCTAAATCATGTATATCACAAGTATTTGAATCTAAATGATTTGTTTCGCATGGTTTCGAAGATTAGCCTTCTACTTCGTATTGAATTGAAGCTAAATCACGTGTTTCGCTTGGATTTGAAGCTAATTCGCACGTTTCTCACGCAGTTGAATCTGAATCATGTATATCACAACTATTTGAAACTGAACCATTTGATTGGCATGGATTTGAAGCTGAGCCTGCCTCTTCGCATTTATTTGAAGCTAAATCATGTGTTTCGAATGGATTTGAAGGTAACTCGTTTGTTTCGCCTGCATTTGAAGCTAAATTGTGTATATCACAAGTATTTGAAGCTAAATGATTTGTTTCGCATTGATTCGAAGATACGCCTTATACGTCGCACTGATTTGAAGCTAAATCATGTGTTTCGCATGGATTTGAACCTAAATCGTTTGTTTCGCATGCAGTTGAAGCTAAATCATGTATATCACAAGTATTTGAACCTAAACCATTTGATTCGCATGGATTTGAAGCTCAGCCTTCTACTTCGTATTGAATTGAAGCTAAATCACGTGTTTCGCTAGGATTTGAAGCTAATTCGCTCGTTTCGCACGCAGTTGAATCTGAATCATGTATATCACAACTATTTGAAACTAAACCATTTGATTCGCATGGAGTTGAAGCTGAGCCTTCCTCTTCGCATTTATTTGAAGCTAAATCATGTGTTTCGCTTGGATTTGAAGCTAACTCGTTCGTTTCGCATGCAGTTGAATCTAAATCATGTATATCACAAGTATTTGACGCTAAACCAATTGTTTCGCATGGATTTGAAGATAAGCCTTCCTCTTCGCATTTATTTGAAGCTAAATCATGTGATCCGCAAGGATTAGAAGCTAAGCCTTCAACTTCGCATTGATTTGAAACTAAACCATTTGATTCGCATGGATTTAAAGCTAAGTCTTCTACTTCGCATTGATTTGAAGCTAAATCATGTGTTTCGCATGGATTTGAAGCTAACTCGTTTGTTTCGCCTGCATTTGAAGCTAAATCGTGTATATCACAAGTATTTGAAGCTAAATGATTTGTTTCGTATTGATTCGAAGATACGCCTTATACTACACAGTGATTTGAAGCTAAATCATGTGTTTCGCATGGATTTGAACCTAAATCGTTTGTTTCGCATGCAGTTGAAGCTAAATCATGTATATCACAAGTATTTGAACCTAAACAATTTGATTCGCATGGATTTGAAGCTAAGCCTTCCTCTTCGCATTTATTTGAAGCTAAATCATGTGATTCGCAAGGATTAGAAGCTAAGCCTTCAACTTCGCATTGATTTGAAGCTAAATAACTTGTTTCGCTGGGATTTGAAGCTAAGTCTTCTACTTCGCATTGATTTGAAGCAAAATCATGTGTTTCTCATGGATTTGAAGCTAACTGGTTTGTTTCGCGTGCAGTTGAAGCTAAATCATGTATATCACAAGTATTTAAAGCTAAACCATTTGTTTGGCATGGATTTGAATATCAGCCTTCTACTTCGCATTGATTTGAAGCTGAATCCTGTGTTTCGCATGGATTTGAAGCTAACTCGTTTGTTTCGCATGCTCTTGAAGCTAAATCAAGTATATCACAAGTACTTGAAGCAAAACCATTTGTTTCGCATGGATTCGAAGTCAACCCTTCTACTTCGCATTCATTTGAAGATAAATAATGTGTTTCGCTTGGATTTGAAACTAACTCGTTTGTATCGCACGCACTTGAATCTAAATCAAGTATATCACAAGTATTTGAAGCTAAACAGTTTGATTCGCATGGATCTGAAGCTAAGCCTTCTACTTCGCATTGATTTGAAGACAAATCATGTGTTTCGCTTGGATTTTAAGCTAACTCATTTGTTTCACATGCAGTTGAAGCTAAATCATGTATATCACAAGTGTTTGAAGCTAAACCATTTGTTTTGCATGGATTCGAAGATAAGCCTTCTACTTCGCATTGATTTGAAGCTAAACCATATGTTTCGCTTGGATTTGTACCTAACTCGATTGTTTCGCTTGCTTTTGAAGCTAATTTATGTTTATCACAAATATTTGAAGCTAAATCATTTTTTTCGCATGGATTTGAAGCTGAGCCTTCTACATCGCATTGATTGGAAGCTGAATCATGTCTATCGCTTGAATTTGTAGCTAACACGTTTGTTTCACATGCAGTTGAAGCTGAATCATGTATATCACAATTGTTTGAAGCTAAATCACGTGAGTCGCTTGGATTTGAAGCTAATCCTTCTACTTCGCATTGATTTGAAGGTAAATCATGTGATACGCATGGATTTGAAACTAACTCGTTTGTTTCGCATGCATTTGAAGCTAAATCATGTATATCACACGTATTTGAATCTAAATGATTTGTTTTGCATGGTTTCGAAGATTAGCCTTCTACTTCGCATTGATTTGAAGCTAAATCACGTGATTCCTTTGGAATTGAAGTATTTTCGTATGTTTCGCATGCTGTTGAAGCTAAATCATGTATATCACAAGTATTTGAACCTAAACCATTCGTTTCGCATGAATTTGAAGCTCAGCCTTCTACTTTGTATTGATTAGAAGCTAAGTCATGTGTTTCGCTTGGATTTGAAGCTAACTCGTTCGTTTCGCATGCAGTTGAATCTAAATCATGTATATCACAAGTATTTGACGCTAAACCAATTGTTTCGCATGGATTTGAAGATAAGCCTTCCTCTTCGCATTTATTTGAAGCTAAATCATGTGAATCGCAAGGATTAGAAGCTAAGCCTTCAACTTCGCATTGATTTGAAGCTAAATAATTTGTTTCGCTTGGATTTGAAGCTAAGTTTTCTACTTCGCATTGATTTGAAGCTAAATCATGTGTTTCGCATGGATTTGAAGCTAACTGGTTTGTTTCGCGTGCAGTTGAAGCTAAATCATGTATATCACAAGTATTTAAAGCTAAACCATTTGTTTGGCATGGATTTGAAGATCAGCCTTCTACTTCGCATTGATTTGAAGCTGAATCCTGTGTTTCGCATGGATTTGAAGCTAACTCGTTTGTTTCGCATGCTCTTGAAGCTAAATCAAGTATATCACAAGTACTTGAAGCAAAACCATTTGTTTCGCATGGATTCGAAGTCAACCCTTCTACTTCGCATTGATTTGAAGATAAATAATGTGTTTTGCTTGGATTTGAAACTAACTCGTTTGTATCGCACGCACTTGAATCTAAATCAAGTATATCACAAGTATTTGAAGCTAAACAGTTTGATTCGCATGGATCTGAAGCTAAGCCTTCTACTTCGCATTGATTTGAAGACAAATCATGTGTTTCGCTTGGATTTTAAGCTAACTCATTTGTTTCACATGCAGTTGAAGCTAAATCATGTATATCACAAGTGTTTGAAGCTAAACCATTTGTTTTGCATGGATTCGAAGATAAGCCTTCTACTTCGCATTGATTTGAAGCTAAACCATATGTTTCGCTTGGATTTGTACCTAACTCGATTGTTTCGCTTGCTTTTGAAGCTAATTTATGTTTATCACAAATATTTGAAGCTAAATCATTTTTTTCGCATGGATTTGAAGCTGAGCCTTCTACATCGCATTGATTGGAAGCTGAATCATGTCTATCGCTTGAATTTGTAGCTAACACGTTTGTTTCACATGCAGTTGAAGCTGAATCATGTATATCACAATTGTTTGAAGCTAAATCACGTGAGTCGCTTGGATTTGAAGCTAATCCTTCTACTTCGCATTGATTTGAAGGTAAATCATGTGATACGCATGGATTTGAAACTAACTCGTTTGTTTCGCATGCATTTGAAGCTAAATCATGTATATCACACGTATTTGAATCTAAATGATTTGTTTTGCATGGTTTCGAAGATTAGCCTTCTACTTCGCATTGATTTGAAGCTAAATCACGTGATTCCTTTGGAATTGAAGTATTTTCGTATGTTTCGCATGCTGTTGAAGCTAAATCATGTATATCACAAGTATTTGAACCTAAACCATTCGTTTCGCATGAATTTGAAGCTCAGCCTTCTACTTTGTATTGATTAGAAGCTAAGTCATGTGTTTCGCTTGGATTTGAAGCTAACTCGTTCGTTTCGCATGCAGTTGAATCTAAATCATGTATATCACAAGTATTTGACGCTAAACCAATTGTTTCGCATGGATTTGAAGATAAGCCTTCCTCTTCGCATTTATTTGAAGCTAAATCATGTGAATCGCAAGGATTAGAAGCTAAGCCTTCAACTTCGCATTGATTTGAAGCTAAATAATTTGTTTCGCTTGGATTTGAAGCTAAGTTTTCTACTTCGCATTGATTTGAAGCTAAATCATGTGTTTCGCATGGATTTGAAGCTAACTGGTTTGTTTCGCGTGCAGTTGAAGCTAAATCATGTATATCACAAGTATTTAAAGCTAAACCATTTGTTTGGCATGGATTTGAAGATCAGCCTTCTACTTCGCATTGATTTGAAGCTGAATCCTGTGTTTCGCATGGATTTGAAGCTAACTCGTTTGTTTCGCATGCTCTTGAAGCTAAATCAAGTATATCACAAGTACTTGAAGCAAAACCATTTGTTTCGCATGGATTCGAAGTCAACCCTTCTACTTCGCATTGATTTGAAGATAAATAATGTGTTTTGCTTGGATTTGAAACTAACTCGTTTGTATCGCACGCACTTGAATCTAAATCAAGTATATCACAAGTATTTGAAGCTAAACAGTTTGATTCGCATGGATCTGAAGCTAAGCCTTCTACTTCGCATTGATTTGAAGACAAATCATGTGTTTCGCTTGGATTTTAAGCTAACTCATTTGTTTCACATGCAGTTGAAGCTAAATCATGTATATCACAAGTGTTTGAAGCTAAACCATTTGTTTTGCATGGATTCGAAGATAAGCCTTCTACTTCGCATTGATTTGAAGCTAAATCATGTGTTTCGCATGGATTTGAAGCTAACTGGTTTGTTTCGCGTGCAGTTGAAGCTAAATCATGTATATCATAAGTATTTAAAGCTAAACCATTTGTTTGGCATGAATATTAAGCTAAACCATGTGTTTCGCATGAATTTGTCGATAAATCATGTGTTTCGCTTGGCTATGAAGCTAACTCGTTTGTTTCGCCTGCAGTTGAAGCTAAATCATGTATATCACAAGTATTTGAAGCTAAACCATTTGTTTCGCATGGATTCGAAGATCAGCCTTCTGCTTCGCATTGATTTGATGTTAAATCATATGTTTCGCTTGGATTTGAAACTCACTCGTTTGTATCGCACGCACTTGAATCTAAATCAACTATATCACAAGTATTTGAAGCTAAACCGTTTGATTCGCATGGATTTGAAGCTAAGCCTTCTACTTCGCATTGATTTGAAGCTAAATCATGTGTTTCGCATGGATTTCAAGCGCACTCGTTTGTTTCGCATGCAGTTGAAGCTAAATCATATATATCACAAGTATTTGAAATTGAAACATTTGGTTCGCATGAATATTAAGCTAAACCATGTGTTTCGCATGAATTTGTCGATAAATCATGTGTTTCGCTTATTTATGAAGCTAACTCGTTTGTTTCGCCGACATTTTAAGCTAAATCATGTATATTAGAAATATTTGAAGCTAAACCATTTGATTCGCATGGATTCGAAGAAAAGACTTCTACTTCGCATTGATTTTAAGCTAAATCATGTGTTTCGTATTCATTTGAAGCTACCTTGTTTGTTTCGCATGCAGTTGAATCTAATTATGTATATCACAAGTATTTGAACTGCACCATTCGTATCGCATGAATATTATGTTAAACCATGTGTTTCGCATGAATTTGAAGCTCAAACTTCTACATCGCATGGATATGTAGCTAAAACATGTGTTTCGCTTGGATTTGAAGCTAACTCGTTTGTTTTGCATGCACTAGAAGCTAAATCATGTATATCACAAGTATTTGAGCCAAAACCAGTTGTTTCGCATGGATTCGAAGATAAGCCTTCTACTTCGCATTGATATTAATCTAAATGATGTGTTTCGCATGGATTTGAAGCTAACTCGTTTGTTTCGCATGCAGTTGAATCTAAACCATGTATATCCCAAGTATTTGAGCTAAACCTTTTGTTTAGCATGGATTCGAATATAAGCCTTCTACTTCGCATTCATTTGAAGCTAAATCATGTGTTTCGCATGGATTTAAAGCTAATTCGATTGTTTCGCATGCTGTTGAGCCTAAATCATGTACATTACAAGTATTTGAAACTAAACCATCTGTTTCGTGTGGATTCGAAGATCAGCCTTCTACTTCGCATTGATTTGAAGCTAACTCATTTGATTCGCTGAAATTTAAAGCCAGCTCGTTTGTTTCGCATGCAGTTGAATCTGAATCATGTAATCCCAAGTATTTGAAGCTATTCCATTGGTTTCGCATGGAGTCGAAGATAAGCCTTCTACTTCGCATTGATTTGAAGCTAAATCATGCGTTTCGCATGGATTTGAAGCTAACTCGTTTGTTTCGCATGCTGTTGCTGCTAAATCATGTATATTACAACTATTTGAAGCTAAACCATCTGTTTCGTGTGGATTCGAAGATCAGCCTTCTACTTCGCATTGATTTGAAGCTAAATCATGTGTTTCGCATGGATTTGAAGCTAACGCGTGTGTTTCGCATGCAGTTGAAGCTAAATCATGTATATCACAAGTATTTGAAGCTAAACCATTTGGTTCCCATGGATTTAAGGCTAGGCCTTCTACTTCGCATTGATTTGGAATTATAATCATGTGTTTCGCTTGGACTTGAAGCTAACTCGTTTGTTTTGCATGCACTTGAATATAAATCAAGCATATCACAAGTATTTGAAGCTAAACCAGTTGTTTCGCATGGATTCGAAGATCAGCCTTCTACTTCGCTTTTACTTGAAGCTAAATCATGTGTTTCGCATGGATTTGAAGCTAAGTCGTTTGTTTCGCATGCAGTTGAAGCTAAGTCATGTATATCACAAGTATTTGAAGCTAAACCATTGGATTCGCATGGATTTGAAGCTAGGCGTTCTACTTCGCATTGATCTGAAGCTAAATCATGTGTTTCGCTTGGATTTGAAGCTAACTGGTTTGTTTCGCTTGCAGTTGAAGCTAAATCATGTATATCAGAAGTATTTGAAGCTAAACCATTTGTTTCGCATGAATATTAAGCTAAACCATGTGTTTCGCATGAATTTGTCGATAAATCATGTGTTTCGCTTATCTATGAAGCTAACTCGCTTGTTTCGCCGGCATTTTAAGCTAAATCATGTATATCAGAAATATTTGAAGCTAAACCATTTGTTTCGCATTGATTCGATGATAAGCCTTCTACTTCGCATTGATTTTAAGCTAAATCATGTGTTTCGTATTCATTTGAAGCTACCTCGTTTGTTTCGCATGCAGTTGAATCTAATTATGTATATCAAAAGTATTTGAAACTATACCATTTGATTCGCATGGATTTGAAGCTAAGCCTTCTACTTCGCATTGATTTGAAGCTAAATCATGTGTTTCGCTAGGATTTGAAGCTAACTCGTTTGTTTCTCATGCAGTTGAATCTAAACCATGTATATCCCAAGTATTTGAAGCTAAACCATTTGTCTCGCATGGATTCGAATATAAGCCTTCTACTTCGCATTCATTTGAAGCCAAATCATGTGTTTCGCATGGATTTGAAGCTAACTCGTTTCTTTCGCATGCTGTTGCTGCTAAATCATGTATATTACAACTATTTGAAGCTAAACCATCTGTTTCGTGTGGATTCGAATATCAGCCTTCTACTTCGCATTGATTTGAAGCTAAATCATGTGTTTCGCATGCATCTGAAGGTAACTCGTATGTTTCGCCTGCATTTGAAGCTATATCACTTATATTGGCAAGTATTTGAAGCTAAATCTTTCGTTTCGGGTGGATTTAAAACTAAGCCTTCTACTTCACGTTGATTTGAACTTAATTCATGTTTTTCGCTGGATTTGAAGCTAACTCGATTGTTTCGCATGCATTTGAAGCTAAATGATGTATATCACAAGTATTTGAGGCTAAACCATTTGTTTCGCATTGATTCGAAGATAAGCCTTGGTCTTGGCATTGATTTGAAGCTAAATCATGTGTTTCACATGGATTTGATGCTAAGCCTGCTACATCGCATTGATTTGAAGCCAAATCATGTGTTTCGCATGGGTTTAGAGCTAACTCGTTATTTCGCCTGCATTTGGAGCTAAATCATGTATATCACAAATATTTGAAGCTAAACCATTTGTCTCGCATGGATTCGAAGATAAGCTTTCTACTTCGCATTGATATTAATCTAAATGATGTGTTTCGCATGGATTTGAAGCTAACTCGTTTGTTTCGCATGCAGTTGAATCTAAACCATGTATATCCCAAGTATTTGAGCTAAACCATTTGTTTCACATGGATTCGAAGATCAGCCTTCTGCTTCGCATTGATTTGATGTTAAATCATATGTTTCGAATGGATTTAAAGCTATCTCGTTTGTTTCGCATGCACTTGAATATAAATCAAGTATATCACAAGTATTCGAAGCTAAACCGTTTGATTCGCATGGATTTGAAGCAAAGCCTTCTACTTCGCATTGAATTGAAGATAGCTCGTTTGTTTCGCATGCAGTTGAAGCTAAATCATGTATATCACAAGTATTTGTAGCTAAACCATTTGTTTCGCATGGATTTGAAGATCAGCCTTCTACTTCGCATTGATTTGAAGCTGAATCCTGTGTTTCGCATGGATTTGAAGCTAACTCGTTTGTTTCGCATGCTCTTGAAGCTAAATCAAGTATATCAGAAGTACTTGAAGCAAAACCATTTGTTTCGCATGGATTCGAAGACAACCCTTCTACTTCGCATTGATTTGAAGATAAATAATGTGTTTCGCTTGGATTTGAAACTAACTCGTTTGCATCGCACGCACTTGAATCTAAATCAAGTATATCACAAGTATTTGAAGCTAAACAGTTTGATTCGCATGGATCTGAAGCTAAGCCTTCTACTTCGCATTGATTTGAAGACAAATAATGTGTTTCGCTTGGATTTTAAGCTAGCTCGTTTGTTTCACATGCAGTTAAAGCTAAATCATGTATATCACAAGTGTTTGAAGCTAAACCATTTGTTTTGCATGGATTCGAAGATAAGCCTTCTACTTCGCATTGATTTGAAGCTAAACCATGTGTTTCGCTTGGATTTGTACCTAACTCGATTGTTTCGCTTGCATTTGAAGCTAATTTATGTTTATCACAAATATTTGAAGCTAAATCATTTTTTTCGCATGGATTTGAAGCTGAGCCTTCTACATCGCATTGATTGGAAGCTGAATCATGTCTATCGCTTGAATTTGTAGCTAACACGTTTGTTTCACATGCAGTTGAAGCTGAATCATGTATATCACAATTGTTTGAAGCTAAATCATGTGAGTCGCTTGGATTTGAAGCTAATCCTTCTACTTCGCATTGATTTGAAGGTAAATCATGTGATACGCATGGATTTGAAACTAACTCGTTTGTTTCGCATGCATTTGAAGCTAAATCATGTATATCACAAGTATTTGAATCTAAATGATTTGTTTTGCATGGTTTCGAAGATTAGCCTTCTACTTCGCATTGATTTGAAGCTAAATCACGTGATTCCTTTGGAATTGAAGTATTCTCGTATGTTTCGCATGCTGTTGAAGCTAAATCATGTATATCACAAGTATTTGAACCTAAACCATTCGTTTCGCATGAATTTGAAGCTCAGCCTTCTACTTCGTATTGAATTGAAGCTAAATCACGTGTTTCGCTTGGATTTGAAGCTAATTCGCTCGTTTCGCACGCAGTTGAATCTGAATCATGTATATCACAACTATTTGAAACTAAACCATTTGATTCGCATGGATTTGAAGCAGAGCCTTCCTCTTCGCATTTATTTGAAGCTAAATCATGTGTTTCGCATGGATTTGAAGCTAACTCGTTTGTTTCGCCTGCATTTGAAGCTAAATCGTGTATATCACAAGTATTTGAACCTAAACAATTTGATTCGCATGGATTTGAAGCTAAGCCTTCTACTTCGCATTGATTAGAAACTAAGTCATGTGTTTCGCTTGGATTTGAAGCTAACTCGTTCGTTTCGCATGCAGTTGCTGCTAAATCATGTATATTACAACTATTTGAAGCTAAACCATCTGTTTCGTGTGGATTCGAAGATCAGCCATCTACTTCGCATTGATTTGAAGCTAAATCATGTGTTTCGCATGGATTTGAAGCTAACGCGTGTGTTTCGCATGCAGTTGAAGCTAAATCATGTATATCACAAGTATTTGAAGCTAAACCATTTGGTTCCCATGGATTTAAGGCTAGGCCTTCTACTTCGCATTGATTTGGAATTATAATCATGTGTTTCGCTTGGATTTGAATCTAACTCGTTTGTTTTGCATGCACTTGAATATAAATCAAGCATATCACAAGTATTTGAAGCTAAACCAGTTGTTTCGCATGGATTCGAAGATCAGCCTTCTACTTCGCTTTTACTTGAAGCTAAATCATGTGTTTCGCATGGATTTGAAGCTAAGTCGTTTGTTTCGCATGCAGTTGAAGCTAAGTCATGTATATCACAAGTATTTGAAGCTAAACCATTGGATTCGCATGGATTTGAAGCTAGGCGTTCTACTTCGCATTGATCTGAAGCTAAATCATGTGTTTCGCTTGGATTTGAAGCTAACTGGTTTGTTTCGCATGCAGTTGAAGCTAAATCATGTATATCAGAAGTATTTGAAGCTAAACCATTTGTTTCGCATGAATATTAAGCTAAACCATGTGTTTCGCATGAATTTGTCGATAAATCATGTGTTTCGCTTATCTATGAAGCTAACCTGCTTGTTTCGCCGGCATTTTAAGCTAAATCATGTATATCAGAAATATTTGAAGCTAAACCATTTGTTTCGCATTGATTCGATGATAAGCCTTCTACTTCGCATTGATTTGAAGCTAAATCATGTGTTTCGCATGGATTTGAAGCTAACTGGTTTGTTTCGCGTGCAGTTGAAGCTAAATCATGTATATCACAAGTATTTGTAGCTAAACCATTTGTTTCGCATGGATTTGAAGATCAGCCTTCTACTTCGCATTGATTTGAAGCTGAATCCTGTGTTTCGCATGGATTTGAAGCTAACTCGTTTGTTTCGCATGCTCTTGAAGCTAAATCAAGTATATCACAAGTACTTGAAGCAAAACCATTTGTTTCGCATGGATTCGAAGTCAACCCTTCTACTTCGCATTGATTTGAAGATAAATAATGTGTTTTGCTTGGATTTGAAACTAACTCGTTTGTATCGCACGCACTTGAATCTAAATCAAGTATATCACAAGTATTTGAAGCTAAACAGTTTGATTCGCATGGATCTGAAGCTAAGCCTTCTACCTCGCATTGATTTGAAGATAAATCATGTGTTTCGCTTGGATTTGAAGCTAATTCGTTTGTTTCCCATGCACTTGAATCTAAACTATGCATATCACATGTATTTAAAGCTAAACCGTTTGATTCGCATGGATTTGAAGCTAAGCCTTCTACCTCGCATTGATTTGAACATAAATCATGTGTTTCGCTTGGATTTGAAGCTAACTCGTTTGTTTCGCACACACTTGAATCTAAATCAACTATATCACAAGTATTTGAAGCTAAACCGTTTGATTCGCATGGATTTGAAGCTAAGCCTTCTACTTCGCATTGATTTGAAGCTAAATCATGTGTTTCGCATGGATTTCAAGCGCACTCGTTTGTTTAGCATGCAGTTGAAGCTAAATCATATATATCACAAGTATTTGAAATTGAAACATTTGGTTCGCATGAATATTAAGCTAAACCATGTGTTTCGCATGAATTTGTCGATAAATCATGTGTTTCGCTTATTTATGAAGCTAACTCGTTTGTTTCGCCGACATTTTAAGCTAAATCATGTATATTAGAAATATTTGAAGCTAAACCATTTGATTCGCATGGATTCGAAGAAAAGACTTCTACTTCGCATTGATTTTAAGCTAAATCATGTGTTTCGTATTCATTTGAAGCTACCTTGTTTGTTTCGCATGCAGTTGAATCTAATTATGTATATCACAAGTATTTGAACTGCACCATTCGTATCGCATGAATATTATGTTAAACCATGTTTTTCGCATGAATTTGAAGCTCAAACTTCTACATCGCATGGATATGTAGCTAAAACATGTGTTTCGCTTGGATTTGAAGCTAACTCGTTTGTTTTGCATGCACTAGAAGCTAAATCATGTATATCACAAGTATTTGAGCCAAAACCAGTTGTTTCGCATGGATTCGAAGATAAGCCTTCTACTTCGCATTGATATTAATCTAAATGATGTGTTTCGCATGGATTTGAAGCTAACTCGTTTGTTTCGCATGCAGTTGAAGCTAAGTCATGTATATCACAAGTATTTGAAGCTAAACCATTGGATTCGCATGGATTTGAAGCTAGGCGTTCTACTTCGCATTGATCTGAAGCTAAATCATGTGTTTCGCTTGGATTTGAAGCTAACTGGTTTGTTTCGCATGCAGTTGAAGCTAAATCATGTATATCAGAAGTATTTGAAGCTAAACCATTTGTTTCGCATGAATATTAAGCTAAACCATGTGTTTCGCATGAATTTGTCGATAAATCATGTGTTTCGCTTATCTATGAAGCTAACTCGCTTGTTTCGCCGACATTTTAAGCTAAATCATGTATATTAGAAATATTTGAAGCTAAACCATTTGATTCGCATGGATTCGAAGATAAGCCTTCTACTTCGCATTGATTTGAAGCTAAACCATGTGTTTCGCTTGGATTTGTACCTAACTCGATTGTTTCGCTTGCATTTGAAGCTAATTTATGTTTATCACAAATATTTGAAGCTAAATCATTTTTTTCGCATGGATTTGAAGCTGAGCCTTCTACATCGCATTGATTGGAAGCTGAATCATGTCTATCGCTTGAATTTGTAGCTAACACGTTTGTTTCACGTGCAGTTGAAGCTGAATCATGTATATCACAATTGTTTGAAGCTAAATCATGTGAGTCGCTTGGATTTGAAGCTAATCCTTCTACTTCGCATTGATTTGAAGGTAAATCATGTGATACGCATGGATTTGAAACTAACTCGTTTGTTTCGCATGCATTTGAAGCTAAATCATGTATATCACAAGTATTTGAATCTAAATGATTTGTTTTGCATGGTTTCGAAGATTAGCCTTCTACTTCGCATTGATTTGAAGCTAAATCACGTGATTCCTTTGGAATTGAAGTATTCTCGTATGTTTCGCATGCTGTTGAAGCTAAATCATGTATATCACAAGTATTTGAACCTAAACCATTCGTTTCGCATGAATTTGAAGCTCAGCCTTCTACTTCGTATTGAATTGAAGCTAAATCACGTGTTTCGCTTGGATTTGAAGCTAATTCGCTCGTTTCGCACGCAGTTGAATCTGAATCATGTATATCACAACTATTTGAAACTAAACCATTTGATTCGCATGGATTTGAAGCAGAGCCTTCCTCTTCGCATTTATTTGAAGCTAAATCATGTGTTTCGCATGGATTTGAAGCTAACTCGTTTGTTTCGCCTGCATTTGAAGCTAAATCGTGTATATCACAAGTATTTGAACCTAAACAATTTGATTCGCATGGATTTGAAGCTAAGCCTTCTACTTCGCATTGATTAGAAACTAAGTCATGTGTTTCGCTTGGATTTGAAGCTAACTCGTTCGTTTCGCATGCAGTTGCTGCTAAATCATGTATATTACAACTATTTGAAGCTAAACCATCTGTTTCGTGTGGATTCGAAGATCAGCCATCTACTTCGCATTGATTTGAAGCTAAATCATGTGTTTCGCATGGATTTGAAGCTAACGCGTGTGTTTCGCATGCAGTTGAAGCTAAATCATGTATATCACAAGTATTTGAAGCTAAACCATTTGGTTCCCATGGATTTAAGGCTAGGCCTTCTACTTCGCATTGATTTGGAATTATAATCATGTGTTTCGCTTGGATTTGAATCTAACTCGTTTGTTTTGCATGCACTTGAATATAAATCAAGCATATCACAAGTATTTGAAGCTAAACCAGTTGTTTCGCATGGATTCGAAGATCAGCCTTCTACTTCGCTTTTACTTGAAGCTAAATCATGTGTTTCGCATGGATTTGAAGCTAAGTCGTTTGTTTCGCATGCAGTTGAAGCTAAGTCATGTATATCACAAGTATTTGAAGCTAAACCATTGGATTCGCATGGATTTGAAGCTAGGCGTTCTACTTCGCATTGATCTGAAGCTAAATCATGTGTTTCGCTTGGATTTGAAGCTAACTGGTTTGTTTCGCATGCAGTTGAAGCTAAATCATGTATATCAGAAGTATTTGAAGCTAAACCATTTGTTTCGCATGAATATTAAGCTAAACCATGTGTTTCGCATGAATTTGTCGATAAATCATGTGTTTCGCTTATCTATGAAGCTAACCTGCTTGTTTCGCCGGCATTTTAAGCTAAATCATGTATATCAGAAATATTTGAAGCTAAACCATTTGTTTCGCATTGATTCGATGATAAGCCTTCTACTTCGCATTGATTTGAAGCTAAATCATGTGTTTCGCATGGATTTGAAGCTAACTGGTTTGTTTCGCGTGCAGTTGAAGCTAAATCATGTATATCACAAGTATTTGTAGCTAAACCATTTGTTTCGCATGGATTTGAAGATCAGCCTTCTACTTCGCATTGATTTGAAGCTGAATCCTGTGTTTCGCATGGATTTGAAGCTAACTCGTTTGTTTCGCATGCTCTTGAAGCTAAATCAAGTATATCACAAGTACTTGAAGCAAAACCATTTGTTTCGCATGGATTCGAAGTCAACCCTTCTACTTCGCATTGATTTGAAGATAAATAATGTGTTTTGCTTGGATTTGAAACTAACTCGTTTGTATCGCACGCACTTGAATCTAAATCAAGTATATCACAAGTATTTGAAGCTAAACAGTTTGATTCGCATGGATCTGAAGCTAAGCCTTCTACTTCGCATTGATTTGAAGACAAATCATGTGTTTCACTTGGATTTTAAGCTAACTCATTTGTTTCACATGCAGTTGAAGCTAAATCATGTATATCACAAGTGTTTGAAGCTAAACCATTTGTTTTGCATGGATTCGAAGATAAGCCTTCTACTTCGCATTGATTTGAAGCTAAATCATGTGTTTCGCATGGATTTGAAGCTAACTGGTTTGTTTCGCGTGCAGTTGAAGCTAAATCATGTATATCATAAGTATTTAAAGCTAAACCATTTGTTTGGCATGAATATTAAGCTAAACCATGTGTTTCGCATGAATTTGTCGATAAATCATGTGTTTCGCTTGGCTATGAAGCTAACTCGTTTGTTTCGCCTGCAGTTGAAGCTAAATCATGTATATCACAAGTATTTGAAGCTAAACCATTTGTTTCGCATGGATTCGAAGATCAGCCTTCTGCTTCGCATTGATTTGATGTTAAATCATATGTTTCGCTTGGATTTGAAACTAACTCGTTTGTATCGCACGCACTTGAATCTAAATCAAGTATATCACAAGTGTTTGAAGCTAAACAGTTTGATTCGCATGGATCTGAAGCTAAGCCTTCTACCTCGCATTGATTTGAAGATAAATCATGTGTTTCGCTTGGATTTGAAGCTAATTCGTTTGTTTCCCATGCACTTGAATCTAAACTATGCATATCACATGTATTTAAAGCTAAACCGTTTGATTCGCATGGATTTGAAGCTAAGCCTTCTACCTCGCATTGATTTGAACATAAATTATGTGTTTCGCTTGGATTTGAAGCTAACTCGTTTGTTTCGCACACACTTGAATCTAAATCAACTATATCACAAGTATTTGAAGCTAAACCGTTTGATTCGCATGGATTTGAAGCTAAGCCTTCTACTTCGCATTGATTTGAAGCTAAATCATGTGTTTCGCATGGATTTCAAGCGCACTCGTTTGTTTAGCATGCAGTTGAAGCTAAATCATATATATCACAAGTATTTGAAATTGAAACATTTGGTTCGCATGAATATTAAGCTAAACCATGTGTTTCGCATGAATTTGTCGATAAATCATGTGTTTCGCTTATTTATGAAGCTAACTCGTTTTTTTCGCCGACATTTTAAGCTAAATCATGTATATTAGAAATATTTGAAGCTAAACCATTTGATTCGCATGGATTCGAAGAATAGACTTCTACTTCGCATTGATTTTAAGCTAAATCATGTGTTTCGTATTCATTTGAAGCTACCTTGTTTGTTTCGCATGCAGTTGAATCTAATTATGTATATCACAAGTATTTGAACTGCACCATTCGTATCGCATGAATATTATGTTAAACCATGTTTTTCGCATGAATTTGAAGCTCAAACTTCTACATCGCATGGATATGTAGCTAAAACATGTGTTTCGCTTGGATTTGAAGCTAACTCGTTTGTTTTGCATGCACTAGAAGCTAAATCATGTATATCACAAGTATTTGAGCCAAAACCAGTTGTTTCGCATGGATTCGAAGATAAGCCTTCTACTTCGCATTGATATTAATCTAAATGATGTGTTTCGCATGGATTTGAAGCTAACTCGTTTGTTTCGCATGCAGTTGAAGCTAAGTCATGTATATCACAAGTATTTGAAGCTAAACCATTGGATTCGCATGGATTTGAAGCTAGGCGTTCTACTTCGCATTGATCTGAAGCTAAATCATGTGTTTCGCTTGGATTTGAAGCTAACTGGTTTGTTTCGCATGCAGTTGAAGCTAAATCATGTATATCAGAAGTATTTGAAGCTAAACCATTTGTTTCGCATGAATATTAAGCTAAACCATGTGTTTCGCATGAATTTGTCGATAAATCATGTGTTTCGCTTATCTATGAAGCTAACTCGCTTGTTTCGCCGGCATTTTAAGCTAAATCATGTATATCAGAAATATTTGAAGCTAAACCATTTGTTTCGCATTGATTCGATGATAAGCCTTCTACTTCGCATTGATTTTAAGCTAAATCATGTGTTTCGTATTCATTTGAAGCTACCTCGTTTGTTTCGCATGCAGTTGAATCTAATTATGTATATCAAAAGTATTTGAAACTATACCATTTGATTCGCATGGATTTGAAGCTAAGCCTTCTACTTCGCATTGATTTGAAGCTAAATCATGTGTTTCGCTAGGATTTGAAGCTAACTCGTTTGTTTCTCATGCAGTTGAATCTAAACCATGTATATCCCAAGTATTTGAAGCTAAACCATTTGTCTCGCATGGATTCGAATATAAGCCTTCTACTTCGCATTCATTTGAAGCCAAATCATGTGTTTCGCATGGATTTGAAGCTAACTCGTTTCTTTCGCATGCTGTTGCTGCTAAATCATGTATATTACAACTATTTGAAGCTAAACCATCTGTTTCGTGTGGATTCGAATATCAGCCTTCTACTTCGCATTGATTTGAAGCTAAATCATGTGTTTCGCATGCATCTGAAGGTAACTCGTATGTTTCGCCTGCATTTGAAGCTATATCACTTATATTGGCAAGTATTTGAAGCTAAATCTTTCGTTTCGGGTGGATTTAAAACTAAGCCTTCTACTTCACGTTGATTTGAACTTAATTCATGTTTTTCGCTGGATTTGAAGCTAACTCGATTGTTTCGCATGCATTTGAAGCTAAATGATGTATATCACAAGTATTTGAGGCTAAACCATTTGTTTCGCATTGATTCGAAGATAAGCCTTGGTCTTGGCATTGATTTGAAGCTAAATCATGTGTTTCACATGGATTTGATGCTAAGCCTGCTACATCGCATTGATTTGAAGCCAAATCATGTGTTTCGCATGGGTTTAGAGCTAACTCGTTATTTCGCCTGCATTTGGAGCTAAATCATGTATATCACAAATATTTGAAGCTAAACCATTTGTCTCGCATGGATTCGAAGATAAGCTTTCTACTTCGCATTGATATTAATCTAAATGATGTGTTTCGCATGGATTTGAAGCTAACTCGTTTGTTTCGCATGCAGTTGAATCTAAACCATGTATATCCCAAGTATTTGAGCTAAACCATTTGTTTCACATGGATTCGAAGATCAGCCTTCTGCTTCGCATTGATTTGATGTTAAATCATATGTTTCGAATGGATTTGAAGCTATCTCGTTTGTTTCGCATGCACTTGAATATAAATCAAGTATATCACAAGTATTCGAAGCTAAACCGTTTGATTCGCATGGATTTGAAGCAAAGCCTTCTACTTCGCATTGAATTGAAGATAGCTCGTTTGTTTCGCATGCAGTTGAAGCTAAATCATGTATATCACAAGTATTTGTAGCTAAACGATTTGTTTCGCATGGATTTGAAGATCAGCCTTCTACTTCGCATTGATTTGAAGCTGAATCCTGTGTTTCGCATGGATTTGAAGCTAACTCGTTTGTTTCGCATGCTCTTGAAGCTAAATCAAGTATATCAGAAGTACTTGAAGCAAAACCATTTGTTTCGCATGGATTCGAAGACAACCCTTCTACTTCGCATTGATTTGAAGATAAATAATGTGTTTCGCTTGGATTTGAAACTAACTCGTTTGCATCGCACGCACTTGAATCTAAATCAAGTATATCACAAGTATTTGAAGCTAAACAGTTTGATTCGCATGGATCTGAAGCTAAGCCTTCTACTTCGCATTGATTTGAAGACAAATCATGTGTTTCGCTTGGATTTTAAGCTAGCTCGTTTGTTTCACATGCAGTTGAAGCTAAATCATGTATATCACAAGTGTTTGAAGCTAAACCATTTGTTTTGCATGGATTCGAAGATAAGCCTTCTACTTCGCATTGATTTGAAGCTAAACCATGTGTTTCGCTTGGATTTGTACCTAACTCGATTGTTTCGCTTGCATTTGAAGCTAATTTATGTTTATCACAAATATTTGAAGCTAAATCATTTTTTTCGCATGGATTTGAAGCTGAGCCTTCTACATCGCATTGATTGGAAGCTGAATCATGTCTATCGCTTGAATTTGTAGCTAACACGTTTGTTTCACATGCAGTTGAAGCTGAATCATGTATATCACAATTGTTTGAAGCTAAATCATGTGAGTCGCTTGGATTTGAAGCTAATCCTTCTACTTCGCATTGATTTGAAGGTAAATCATGTGATACGCATGGATTTGAAACTAACTCGTTTGTTTCGCATGCATTTGAAGCTAAATCATGTATATCACAAGTATTTGAATCTAAATGATTTGTTTTGCATGGTTTCGAAGATTAGCCTTCTACTTCGCATTGATTTGAAGCTAAATCACGTGATTCCTTTGGAATTGAAGTATTCTCGTATGTTTCGCATGCTGTTGAAGCTAAATCATGTATATCACAAGTATTTGAACCTAAACCATTCGTTTCGCATGAATTTGAAGCTCAGCCTTCTACTTCGTATTGAATTGAAGCTAAATCACGTGTTTCGCTTGGATTTGAAGCTAATTCGCTCGTTTCGCACGCAGTTGAATCTGAATCATGTATATCACAACTATTTGAAACTAAACCATTTGATTCGCATGGATTTGAAGCAGAGCCTTCCTCTTCGCATTTATTTGAAGCTAAATCATGTGTTTCGCATGGATTTGAAGCTAACTCGTTTGTTTCGCCTGCATTTGAAGCTAAATCGTGTATATCACAAGTATTTGAACCTAAACAATTTGATTCGCATGGATTTGAAGCTAAGCCTTCTACTTCGCATTGATTAGAAACTAAGTCATGTGTTTCGCTTGGATTTGAAGCTAACTCGTTCGTTTCGCATGCAGTTGCTGCTAAATCATGTATATTACAACTATTTGAAGCTAAACCATCTCTTTCGTGTGGATTCGAAGATCAGCCATCTACTTCGCATTGATTTGAAGCTAAATCATGTGTTTCGCATGGATTTGAAGCTAACGCGTGTGTTTCGCATGCAGTTGAAGCTAAATCATGTATATCACAAGTATTTGAAGCTAAACCATTTGGTTCCCATGGATTTAAGGCTAGGCCTTCTACTTCGCATTGATTTGGAATTATAATCATGTGTTTCGCTTGGATTTGAAGCTAACTCGTTTGTTTTGCATGCACTTGAATATAAATCAAGCATATCACAAGTATTTGAAGCTAAACCAGTTGTTTCGCATGGATTCGAAGATCAGCCTTCTACTTCGCTTTTACTTGAAGCTAAATCATGTGTTTCGCATGGATTTGAAGCTAAGTCGTTTGTTTCGCATGCAGTTGAAGCTAAGTCATGTATATCACAAGTATTTGAAGCTAAACCATTGGATTCGCATGGATTTGAAGCTAGGCGTTCTACTTCGCATTGATCTGAAGCTAAATCATGTGTTTCGCTTGGATTTGAAGCTAACTGGTTTGTTTCGCATGCAGTTGAAGCTAAATCATGTATATCAGAAGTATTTGAAGCTAAACCATTTGTTTCGCATGAATATTAAGCTAAACCATGTGTTTCGCATGAATTTGTCGATAAATCATGTGTTTCGCTTATCTATGAAGCTAACCTGCTTGTTTCGCCGGCATTTTAAGCTAAATCATGTATATCAGAAATATTTGAAGCTAAACCATTTGTTTCGCATTGATTCGATGATAAGCCTTCTACTTCGCATTGATTTGAAGCTAAATCATGTGTTTCGCATGGATTTGAAGCTAACTGGTTTGTTTCGCGTGCAGTTGAAGCTAAATCATGTATATCACAAGTATTTGTAGCTAAACCATTTGTTTCGCATGGATTTGAAGATCAGCCTTCTACTTCGCATTGATTTGAAGCTGAATCCTGTGTTTCGCATGGATTTGAAGCTAACTCGTTTGTTTCGCATGCTCTTGAAGCTAAATCAAGTATATCACAAGTACTTGAAGCAAAACCATTTGTTTCGCATGGATTCGAAGTCAACCCTTCTACTTCGCATTGATTTGAAGATAAATAATGTGTTTTGCTTGGATTTGAAACTAACTCGTTTGTATCGCACGCACTTGAATCTAAATCAAGTATATCACAAGTATTTGAAGCTAAACAGTTTGATTCGCATGGATCTGAAGCTAAGCCTTCTACTTCGCATTGATTTGAAGACAAATCATGTGTTTCACTTGGATTTTAAGCTAACTCATTTGTTTCACATGCAGTTGAAGCTAAATCATGTATATCACAAGTGTTTGAAGCTAAACCATTTGTTTTGCATGGATTCGAAGATAAGCCTTCTACTTCGCATTGATTTGAAGCTAAATCATGTGTTTCGCATGGATTTGAAGCTAACTGGTTTGTTTCGCGTGCAGTTGAAGCTAAATCATGTATATCATAAGTATTTAAAGCTAAACCATTTGTTTGGCATGAATATTAAGCTAAACCATGTGTTTCGCATGAATTTGTCGATAAATCATGTGTTTCGCTTGGCTATGAAGCTAACTCGTTTGTTTCGCCTGCAGTTGAAGCTAAATCATGTATATCACAAGTATTTGAAGCTAAACCATTTGTTTCGCATGGATTCGAAGATCAGCCTTCTGCTTCGCATTGATTTGATGTTAAATCATATGTTTCGCTTGGATTTGAAACTAACTCGTTTGTATCGCACGCACTTGAATCTAAATCAAGTATATCACAAGTGTTTGAAGCTAAACAGTTTGATTCGCATGGATCTGAAGCTAAGCCTTCTACCTCGCATTGATTTGAAGATAAATCATGTGTTTCGCTTGGATTTGAAGCTAATTCGTTTGTTTCCCATGCACTTGAATCTAAACTATGCATATCACATGTATTTAAAGCTAAACCGTTTGATTCGCATGGATTTGAAGCTAAGCCTTCTACCTCGCATTGATTTGAACATAAATTATGTGTTTCGCTTGGATTTGAAGCTAACTCGTTTGTTTCGCACACACTTGAATCTAAATCAACTATATCACAAGTATTTGAAGCTAAACCGTTTGATTCGCATGGATTTGAAGCTAAGCCTTCTACTTCGCATTGATTTGAAGCTAAATCATGTGTTTCGCATGGATTTCAAGCGCACTCGTTTGTTTAGCATGCAGTTGAAGCTAAATCATATATATCACAAGTATTTGAAATTGAAACATTTGGTTCGCATGAATATTAAGCTAAACCATGTGTTTCGCATGAATTTGTCGATAAATCATGTGTTTCGCTTATTTATGAAGCTAACTCGTTTGTTTCGCCGACATTTTAAGCTAAATCATGTATATTAGAAATATTTGAAGCTAAACCATTTGATTCGCATGGATTCGAAGAATAGACTTCTACTTCGCATTGATTTTAAGCTAAATCATGTGTTTCGTATTCATTTGAAGCTACCTTGTTTGTTTCGCATGCAGTTGAATCTAATTATGTATATCACAAGTATTTGAACTGCACCATTCGTATCGCATGAATATTATGTTAAACCATGTTTTTCGCATGAATTTGAAGCTCAAACTTCTACATCGCATGGATATGTAGCTAAAACATGTGTTTCGCTTGGATTTGAAGCTAACTCGTTTGTTTTGCATGCACTAGAAGCTAAATCATGTATATCACAAGTATTTGAGCCAAAACCAGTTGTTTCGCATGGATTCGAAGATAAGCCTTCTACTTCGCATTGATATTAATCTAAATGATGTGTTTCGCATGGATTTGAAGCTAACTCGTTTGTTTCGCATGCAGTTGAAGCTAAGTCATGTATATCACAAGTATTTGAAGCTAAACCATTGGATTCGCATGGATTTGAAGCTAGGCGTTCTACTTCGCATTGATCTGAAGCTAAATCATGTGTTTCGCTTGGATTTGAAGCTAACTGGTTTGTTTCGCATGCAGTTGAAGCTAAATCATGTATATCAGAAGTATTTGAAGCTAAACCATTTGTTTCGCATGAATATTAAGCTAAACCATGTGTTTCGCATGAATTTGTCGATAAATCATGTGTTTCGCTTATCTATGAAGCTAACTCGCTTGTTTCGCCGGCATTTTAAGCTAAATCATGTATATCAGAAATATTTGAAGCTAAACCATTTGTTTCGCATTGATTCGATGATAAGCCTTCTACTTCGCATTGATTTTAAGCTAAATCATGTGTTTCGTATTCATTTGAAGCTACCTCGTTTGTTTCGCATGCAGTTGAATCTAATTATGTATATCAAAAGTATTTGAAACTATACCATTTGATTCGCATGGATTTGAAGCTAAGCCTTCTACTTCGCATTGATTTGAAGCTAAATCATGTGTTTCGCTAGGATTTGAAGCTAACTCGTTTGTTTCTCATGCAGTTGAATCTAAACCATGTATATCCCAAGTATTTGAAGCTAAACCATTTGTCTCGCATGGATTCGAATATAAGCCTTCTACTTCGCATTCATTTGAAGCCAAATCATGTGTTTCGCATGGATTTGAAGCTAACTCGTTTCTTTCGCATGCTGTTGCTGCTAAATCATGTATATTACAACTATTTGAAGCTAAACCATCTGTTTCGTGTGGATTCGAATATCAGCCTTCTACTTCGCATTGATTTGAAGCTAAATCATGTGTTTCGCATGCATCTGAAGGTAACTCGTATGTTTCGCCTGCATTTGAAGCTATATCACTTATATTGGCAAGTATTTGAAGCTAAATCTTTCGTTTCGGGTGGATTTAAAACTAAGCCTTCTACTTCACGTTGATTTGAACTTAATTCATGTTTTTCGCTGGATTTGAAGCTAACTCGATTGTTTCGCATGCATTTGAAGCTAAATGATGTATATCACAAGTATTTGAGGCTAAACCATTTGTTTCGCATTGATTCGAAGATAAGCCTTGGTCTTGGCATTGATTTGAAGCTAAATCATGTGTTTCACATGGATTTGATGCTAAGCCTGCTACATCGCATTGATTTGAAGCCAAATCATGTGTTTCGCATGGGTTTAGAGCTAACTCGTTATTTCGCCTGCATTTGGAGCTAAATCATGTATATCACAAATATTTGAAGCTAAACCATTTGTCTCGCATGGATTCGAAGATAAGCTTTCTACTTCGCATTGATATTAATCTAAATGATGTGTTTCGCATGGATTTGAAGCTAACTCGTTTGTTTCGCATGCAGTTGAATCTAAACCATGTATATCCCAAGTATTTGAGCTAAACCATTTGTTTCACATGGATTCGAAGATCAGCCTTCTGCTTCGCATTGATTTGATGTTAAATCATATGTTTCGAATGGATTTGAAGCTATCTCGTTTGTTTCGCATGCACTTGAATATAAATCAAGTATATCACAAGTATTCGAAGCTAAACCGTTTGATTCGCATGGATTTGAAGCAAAGCCTTCTACTTCGCATTGAATTGAAGATAGCTCGTTTGTTTCGCATGCAGTTGAAGCTAAATCATGTATATCACAAGTATTTGTAGCTAAACGATTTGTTTCGCATGGATTTGAAGATCAGCCTTCTACTTCGCATTGATTTGAAGCTGAATCCTGTGTTTCGCATGGATTTGAAGCTAACTCGTTTGTTTCGCATGCTCTTGAAGCTAAATCAAGTATATCAGAAGTACTTGAAGCAAAACCATTTGTTTCGCATGGATTCGAAGACAACCCTTCTACTTCGCATTGATTTGAAGATAAATAATGTGTTTCGCTTGGATTTGAAACTAACTCGTTTGCATCGCACGCACTTGAATCTAAATCAAGTATATCACAAGTATTTGAAGCTAAACAGTTTGATTCGCATGGATCTGAAGCTAAGCCTTCTACTTCGCATTGATTTGAAGACAAATCATGTGTTTCGCTTGGATTTTAAGCTAGCTCGTTTGTTTCACATGCAGTTGAAGCTAAATCATGTATATCACAAGTGTTTGAAGCTAAACCATTTGTTTTGCATGGATTCGAAGATAAGCCTTCTACTTCGCATTGATTTGAAGCTAAACCATGTGTTTCGCTTGGATTTGTACCTAACTCGATTGTTTCGCTTGCATTTGAAGCTAATTTATGTTTATCACAAATATTTGAAGCTAAATCATTTTTTTCGCATGGATTTGAAGCTGAGCCTTCTACATCGCATTGATTGGAAGCTGAATCATGTCTATCGCTTGAATTTGTAGCTAACACGTTTGTTTCACATGCAGTTGAAGCTGAATCATGTATATCACAATTGTTTGAAGCTAAATCATGTGAGTCGCTTGGATTTGAAGCTAATCCTTCTACTTCGCATTGATTTGAAGGTAAATCATGTGATACGCATGGATTTGAAACTAACTCGTTTGTTTCGCATGCATTTGAAGCTAAATCATGTATATCACAAGTATTTGAATCTAAATGATTTGTTTTGCATGGTTTCGAAGATTAGCCTTCTACTTCGCATTGATTTGAAGCTAAATCACGTGATTCCTTTGGAATTGAAGTATTCTCGTATGTTTCGCATGCTGTTGAAGCTAAATCATGTATATCACAAGTATTTGAACCTAAACCATTCGTTTCGCATGAATTTGAAGCTCAGCCTTCTACTTCGTATTGAATTGAAGCTAAATCACGTGTTTCGCTTGGATTTGAAGCTAATTCGCTCGTTTCGCACGCAGTTGAATCTGAATCATGTATATCACAACTATTTGAAACTAAACCATTTGATTCGCATGGATTTGAAGCAGAGCCTTCCTCTTCGCATTTATTTGAAGCTAAATCATGTGTTTCGCATGGATTTGAAGCTAACTCGTTTGTTTCGCCTGCATTTGAAGCTAAATCGTGTATATCACAAGTATTTGAACCTAAACAATTTGATTCGCATGGATTTGAAGCTAAGCCTTCTACTTCGCATTGATTAGAAACTAAGTCATGTGTTTCGCTTGGATTTGAAGCTAACTCGTTCGTTTCGCATGCAGTTGCTGCTAAATCATGTATATTACAACTATTTGAAGCTAAACCATCTCTTTCGTGTGGATTCGAAGATCAGCCATCTACTTCGCATTGATTTGAAGCTAAATCATGTGTTTCGCATGGATTTGAAGCTAACGCGTGTGTTTCGCATGCAGTTGAAGCTAAGTCATGTATATCACAAGTATTTGAAGCTAAACCATTGGATTCGCATGGATTTGAAGCTAGGCGTTCTACTTCGCATTGATCTGAAGCTAAATCATGTGTTTCGCTTGGATTTGAAGCTAACTGGTTTGTTTCGCATGCAGTTGAAGCTAAATCATGTATATCAGAAGTATTTGAAGCTAAACCATTTGTTTCGCATGAATATTAAGCTAAACCATGTGTTTCGCATGAATTTGTCGATAAATCATGTGTTTCGCTTATCTATGAAGCTAACCTGCTTGTTTCGCCGGCATTTTAAGCTAAATCATGTATATCAGAAATATTTGAAGCTAAACCATTTGTTTCGCATTGATTCGATGATAAGCCTTCTACTTCGCATTGATTTGAAGCTAAATCATGTGTTTCGCATGGATTTGAAGCTAACGCGTGTGTTTCGCATGCAGTTGAAGCTAAATCATGTATATCACAAGTATTTGAAGCTAAACCATTTGGTTCCCATGGATTTAAGGCTAGGCCTTCTACTTCGCATTGATTTGGAATTATAATCATGTGTTTCGCTTGGATTTGAAGCTAACTCGTTTGTTTTGCATGCACTTGAATATAAATCAAGCATATCACAAGTATTTGAAGCTAAACCAGTTGTTTCGCATGGATTCGAAGATCAGCCTTCTACTTCGCTTTTACTTGAAGCTAAATCATGTGTTTCGCATGGATTTGAAGCTAAGTCGTTTGTTTCGCATGCAGTTGAAGCTAAGTCATGTATATCACAAGTATTTGAAGCTAAACCATTGGATTCGCATGGATTTGAAGCTAGGCGTTCGACTTCGCATTGATCTGAAGCTAAATCATGTGTTTCGCTTGGATTTGAAGCTAACTGGTTTGTTTCGCATGCAGTTGAAGCTAAATCATGTATATCAGAAGTATTTGAAGCTAAACCATTTGTTTCGCATGAATATTAAGCTAAACCATGTGTTTCGCATGAATTTGTCGATAAATCATGTGTTTCGCTTATCTATGAAGCTAACTCGCTTGTTTCGCCGGCATTTTAAGCTAAATCATGTATATCAGAAATATTTGAAGCTAAACCATTTGTTTCGCATTGATTCGATGATAAGCCTTCTACTTAGCATTGATTTTAAGCTAAATCATGTGTTTCGTATTCATTTGAAGCTACCTCGTTTGTTTCGCATGCAGTTGAATCTAATTATGTATATCAAAAGTATTTGAAACTATACCATTTGATTCGCATGGATTTGAAGCTAAGCCTTCTACTTCGCATTGATTTGAAGCTAAATCATGTGTTTCGCTAGGATTTGAAGCTAACTCGTTTGTTTCTCATGCAGTTGAATCTAAACCATGTATATCCCAAGTATTTGAAGCTAAACCATTTGTCTCGCATGGATTCGAATATAAGCCTTCTACTTCGCATTCATTTGAAGCCAAATCATGTGTTTCGCATGGATTTGAAGCTAACTCGTTTCTTTCGCATGCTGTTGCTGCTAAATCATGTATATTACAACTATTTGAAGCTAAACCATCTGTTTCGTGTGGATTCGAATATCAGCCTTCTACTTCGCATTGATTTGAAGCTAAATCATGTGTTTCGCATGCATCTGAAGGTAACTCGTATGTTTCGCCTGCATTTGAAGCTATATCACTTATATTGGCAAGTATTTGAAGCTAAATCTTTCGTTTCGGGTGGATTTAAAACTAAGCCTTCTACTTCACGTTGATTTGAACTTAATTCATGTTTTTCGCTGGATTTGAAGCTAACTCGATTGTTTCGCATGCATTTGAAGCTAAATGATGTATATCACAAGTATTTGAGGCTAAACCATTTGTTTCGCATTGATTCGAAGATAAGCCTTGGTCTTGGCATTGATTTGAAGCTAAATCATGTGTTTCACATGGATTTGATGCTAAGCCTGCTACATCGCATTGATTTGAAGCCAAATCATGTGTTTCGCATGGGTTTAGAGCTAACTCGTTATTTCGCCTGCATTTGGAGCTAAATCATGTATATCACAAATATTTGAAGCTAAACCATTTGTCTCGCATGGATTCGAAGATAAGCCTTCTACTTCGCATTGATATTAATCTAAATGATGTGTTTCGCATGGATTTGAAGCTAACTCGTTTGTTTCGCATGCAGTTGAATCTAAACCATGTATATCCCAAGTATTTGAGCTAAACCATTTGTTTAGCATGGATTCGAATATAATCCTTCTACTTCGCATTCATTTGAAGCTAAATCATGTGTTTCGCATGGATTTGAAGCTAATTCGTTTGTTTCGCATGCTGTTGAACCTAAATCATGTATATTACAAGTATTTGAATCTAAACCATCTGTTTCGTGTGGATTCGAAGATCAGCCCTCTCCTTCGCATTGATTTGAAGCTAACTCATTTGATTCGCTGAAATTTGAAGCCAGCTCGTTTGTTTTGCATGCAGTTGAATCTGAATCATGTAATCCCAAGTATTTGAAGCTATTCCATTGGTTTCGCATGGAGTCGAAGATAAGCCTTCTACTTCGCATTGATTTGTAGCTAAATCATGCGTTTCGCATGGATTTGAAGCTAACTCGTTTGTTTCGCATGCTGTTGCTGCTAAATCATGTATATTACAACTATTTGAAGCTAAACCATCTGTTTCGTGTGGATTCGAAGCTCAGCCTTCTACTTCGCATTGATTTGAAGCTAAATCATGTGTTTCGCATGGATTTGAAGCTAACGCGTGTGTTTCGCATGCAGCTGAAGCTAAATCATGTATATCACAAGTATTTGAAGCTAAACCATTTGATTCCCATGGATTTAAGGCTAGGCCTTCTACTTCGCATTGATTTGGAATTATAATCATGTGTTTCGCATGGATTTGAATCTATCTCGTTTGTTTCGCATGCACTTGAATATAAATCAAGCATATCACAAGTATTTGAAGCTAAACCGTTTGATTCGCATGGATTTGAAGCTAAGCCTTCTACCTCGCATTGATTTGAAGATAAATCATGTGTTTCGCTTGGATTTGAAGCTAACTCGTTTGTTTCCCATGCACTTGAATCTAAACTATGCATATCACATGTATTTAAAGCTAAACCGTTTGATTCGCATGGATTTGAAGCTAAGCCTTCTACCTCGCATTGATTTGAAGATAAATCATGTGTTTCGCTTGGATTTGAAGCTAACTCGTTTGTTTCGCACGCACTTGAATGTAAATCATATATATCACAAGTATTTGAAATTGAAACATTTGGTTCGCATGAATATTAAGCTAAACCATGTGTTTCGCATGAATTTGTCGATAAATCATGTGTTTCGCTTATTTATGAAGCTAACTCGTTTGTTTCGCCGACATTTTAAGCTAAATCATGTATATTAGAAATATTTGAAGCTAAACCATTTGATTCGCATGGATTCGAAGAAAAGACTTCTACTTCGCATTGATTTTAAGCTAAATCATGTGTTTCGTATTCATTTGAAGCTACCTCGTTTGTTTCGCATGCAGTTGAATCTAATTATGTATATCACAAGTATTTGAAGCTGCACCATTCGTATCGCATGAATATTAAGCTAAACCATGTGTTTCGCATGAATTTGAAGCTCAAACTTCTACATCGCATGGATATATAGCTAAAACATGTGTTTCGCTTGGATTTGAAGCTAACTCGTTTGTTTTGCATGCACAAGAAGCTAAATCATGTATATCACAAGTATTTGAGCCAAAACCAGTTGTTTCGCATGGATTCGAAGATCAGCCTTCTACTTCGCTCTTACTTGAAGCTAAATCATGTGTTTCGCATGGATTTGAAGCTAAGTCGTTTGTTTCGCATGCAGTTGAAGCTAAGTCATGTATATCACAAGTATTTGAAGCTAAACCATTGGATTAGCATGGATTTGAAGCTAGGCGTTCTACTTCGCATTGATCTGAAGCTAAATCATGTGTTTCGTTTGGATTTGAAGCTAACTCGTTTGTTTCGCATGCTGTTGCTGCTAAATCATGTATATTACAACTATTTGAAGCTAAACCATCTGTTTCGTGTGGATTCGAAGCTCAGCCTTCTACTTCGCATTGATTTGAAGCTAAATCATGTGTTTCGCATGGATTTGAAGCTAACGCGTGTGTTTCGCATGCAGCTGAAGCTAAATCATGTATATCACAAGTATTTGAAGCTAAACCATTTGATTCCCATGGATTTAAGGCTAGGCCTTCTACTTCGCATTGATTTGGAATTATAATCATGTGTTTCGCATGGATTTGAATCTATCTCGTTTGTTTCGCATGCACTTGAATATAAATCAAGCATATCACAAGTATTTGAAGCTAAACCGTTTGATTCGCATGGATTTGAAGCTAAGCCTTCTACCTCGCATTGATTTGAAGATAAATCATGTGTTTCGCTTGGATTTGAAGCTAACTCGTTTGTTTCCCATGCACTTGAATCTAAACTATGCATATCACATGTATTTAAAGCTAAACCGTTTGATTCGCATGGATTTGAAGCTAAGCCTTCTACCTCGCATTGATTTGAAGATAAATCATGTGTTTCGCTTGGATTTGAAGCTAACTCGTTCGTTTCGCACGCACTTGAATCTAAATCATATATATCACAAGTATTTGAAATTGAAACATTTGGTTCGCATGAATATTAAGCTAAACCATGTGTTTCGCATGAATTTGTCGATAAATCATGTGTTTCGCTTATTTATGAAGCTAACTCGTTTGTTTCGCCGACATTTTAAGCTAAATCATGTATATTAGAAATATTTGAAGCTAAACCATTTGATTCGCATGGATTCGAAGAAAAGACTTCTACTTCGCATTGATTTTAAGCTAAATCATGTGTTTCGTATTCATTTGAAGCTACCTCGTTTGTTTCGCATGCAGTTGAATCTAATTATGTATATCACAAGTATTTGAAGCTGCACCATTCGTATCGCATGAATATTAAGCTAAACCATGTGTTTCGCATGAATTTGAAGCTCAAACTTCTACATCGCATGGATATATAGCTAAAACATGTGTTTCGCTTGGATTTGAAGCTAACTCGTTTGTTTTGCATGCACAAGAAGCTAAATCATGTATATCACAAGTATTTGAGCCAAAACCAGTTGTTTCGCATGGATTCGAAGATCAGCCTTCTACTTCGCTCTTACTTGAAGCTAAATCATGTGTTTCGCATGGATTTGAAGCTAAGTCGTTTGTTTCGCATGCAGTTGAAGCTAAGTCATGTATATCACAAGTATTTGAAGCTAAACCATTGGATTAGCATGGATTTGAAGCTAGGCGTTCTACTTCGCATTGATCTGAAGCTAAATCATGTGTTTCGTTTGGATTTGAAGCTAACTGGTTTGTTTCGCATGCAGTTGAAGCTAAATCATGTATATCAGAAGTATTTGAAGCTAAACCATTTGTTTCGCATGAATATTAAGCTAAACCATGTGTTTCGCATGAATTTGTCGATAAATCATGTGTTTCGCTTATCTATGAAGCTAACTCGCTTGTTTCGCCGGCATTTTAAGCTAAATGATGTATATCACAAGTATTTGACGCTGAACCATTTGATCCGCATGGATTTGAAGCTAAGCCTTCTGTGTAGCATTGATTTGAAACTGAATCATGTGATGCCTTTGGATTTGAATCTATCTCGTTTGTTTCGCATGCTGTTGTCGCCAAATCATGTATATCACAAGTATTTGAACCTAAACCATTTTATTCGCATGGGTTTGAAGCTAAGCCTTCTACTTCGCATGGAATTGAAGCTCAATCATGTGTTTCGCATGGATTTGAAGCTAACTCGTTCGTTTCGCACGCAGTTGAATCTGAATCATGTATATCACAAGTATTTGAATCTAAACCATTTGATTCGCATGGATTTGAAGATAAGCGTTCTATATCGCATTGATTTGAAGCTCAATCATGTGATTCCTTTGGAATTGAAGTATTCTCGTATGTTTCGCATGCTGTTGAAGCTAAATCATGTATATCACAAGTATTTGAACCTAAACCATTCGTTTCGCATGAATTTGAAGCTCAGCCTTCTACTTCGTATTGAATTGAAGCTATATCACGTGTTTCGCTTAGATTTGAAGCTAATTCGCTCGTTTCGCACGCAGTTGAAGCTAAATCATGTATATCACAAGTACTTGAACCTAAACCATTCGTTTCGCATGAATTTGAAGCTCAGCCTTCTTCTTCGCATTGATTTGAAGCTAAATCATGTGTTTCGCTTGGATTTCAAGCTAACTCGTATGTTTCGCACGCTGTTGAAGATAAATCATGTATATTACAAGTATTTGACGCTGAACCATTTGATCCGCATGGATTTGAAGCTAAGCCTTCTGTGTAGCATTGATTTGAAACTGAATCATGTGATGCCTTTGGATTTGAATCTATCTCGTTTGTTTCGCATGCTGTTGACGCCAAATCATGTATATCACAAGTATTTGAACATAAACCATTTTATTCGCATGGGTTTGAAGCTAAGCCTTCTACTTCGCATTGAATTGAAGCTCAATCATGTGTTTCGCTTGGATTTGAAGCTAACTCGTTCGTTTCGCACGCAGTTGAATCTGAATCATGTATATCACAAGTATTTGAATCTAAACCATTTGATTCGCATGGATTTGAAGATAAGCCTTCTACATCGCATTGATTTGAAGCTCAATCATGTGATTCCTTTGGAATTGAAGTATTCTCGTATGTTTCGCATGCTGTTGAAGCTAAATAATGTATATCACAACTGTTTGAAGCTAAACCATTTGTTTCGCATGGATTCGAAGATAAGCCTTCTACTTCGCATTGATTTGAAGCTAAATCATGTGTTTCGCACGGATTTGAATCTAACTCGATTGTTTCGCATGCCGTTGAAGCTAAATCATGTATATGACAAGTATTTGAAGCTAATCCATTTGTTTCGCATGGATTCAAAGATCAGTCTTCTACTTCGCATTGATTTGAATCTAAATCATGTTTTTCGCATGGATATCAAGCTAACGCGTTGTTTTCGCATGCAGTTGAAGCTAAATCATGTACATCACGAGATTTTGTAGCTAAACCATTTGATTCGCAAGGATTTTTAAGCAAAGCCTTCTACTTCGCATTGATTTGAATCTAAACCATGTGTTTCGAATGGATTTGAAGCTAACTCGTTTGTTTCGCATGCAGTTGAAGCTAAATCATGTATATCACAACTGTTTGAAGCTAAACCATTTGTTTCGCATGGATTCGAAGAAAAGACTTCTACTTCGCATTGATTTTAAGCTAAATCATGTGTTTCGTATTCATTTGAAGCTACCTTGTTTGTTTCGCATGCAGTTGAATCTAATTATGTATATCACAAGTATTTGAACTGCACCATTCGTATCGCATGAATATTATGTTAAACCATGTTTTTCGCATGAATTTGAAGCTCAAACTTCTACATCGCATGGATATGTAGCTAAAACATGTGTTTCGCTTGGATTTGAAGCTAGCTCGTTTGTTTTGCATGCACTAGAAGCTAAATCATGTATATCACAAGTATTTGAGCCAAAACCAGTTGTTTCGCATGGATTCGAAGATAAGCCTTCTACTTCGCATTGATATTAATCTAAATGATGTGTTTCGCATGGATTTGAAGCTAACTCGTTTGTTTCGCATGCAGTTGAAGCTAAGTCATGTATATCACAAGTATTTGAAGCTAAACCATTGGATTCGCATGGATTTGAAGCTAGGCGTTCTACTTCGCATTGATCTGAAGCTAAATCATGTGTTTCGCTTGGATTTGAAGCTAACTGGTTTGTTTCGCATGCAGTTGAAGCTAAATCATGTATATCAGAAGTATTTGAAGCTAAACCATTTGTTTCGCATGAATATTAAGCTAAACCATGTGTTTCGCATGAATTTGTCGATAAATCATGTGTTTCGCTTATCTATGAAGCTAACTCGCTTGTTTCGCCGGCATTTTAAGCTAAATCATGTATATCAGAAATATTTGAAGCTAAACCATTTGTTTCGCATTGATTCGATGATAAGCCTTCTACTTCGCATTGATTTTAAGCTAAATCATGTGTTTCGTATTCATTTGAAGCTACCTCGTTTGTTTCGCATGCAGTTGAATCTAATTATGTATATCAAAAGTATTTGAAACTATACCATTTGATTCGCATGGATTTGAAGCTAAGCCTTCTACTTCGCATTGATTTGAAGCTAAATCATGTGTTTCGCTAGGATTTGAAGCTAACTCGTTTGTTTCTCATGCAGTTGAATCTAAACCATGTATATCCCAAGTATTTGAAGCTAAACCATTTGTCTCGCATGGATTCGAATATAAGCCTTCTACTTCGCATTCATTTGAAGCCAAATCATGTGTTTCGCATGGATTTGAAGCTAACTCGTTTCTTTCGCATGCTGTTGCTGCTAAATCATGTATATTACAACTATTTGAAGCTAAACCATCTGTTTCGTGTGGATTCGAATATCAGCCTTCTACTTCGCATTGATTTGAAGCTAAATCATGTGTTTCGCATGCATCTGAAGGTAACTCGTATGTTTCGCCTGCATTTGAAGCTATATCACTTATATTGGCAAGTATTTGAAGCTAAATCTTTCGTTTCGGGTGGATTTAAAACTAAGCCTTCTACTTCACGTTGATTTGAACTTAATTCATGTTTTTCGCTGGATTTGAAGCTAACTCGATTGTTTCGCATGCATTTGAAGCTAAATGATGTATATCACAAGTATTTGAGGCTAAACCATTTGTTTCGCATTGATTCGAAGATAAGCCTTGGTCTTGGCATTGATTTGAAGCTAAATCATGTGTTTCACATGGATTTGATGCTAAGCCTGCTACATCGCATTGATTTGAAGCCAAATCATGTGTTTCGCATGGGTTTAGAGCTAACTCGTTATTTCGCCTGCATTTGGAGCTAAATCATGTATATCACAAATATTTGAAGCTAAACCATTTGTCTCGCATGGATTCGAAGATAAGCCTTCTACTTCGCATTGATATTAATCTAAATGATGTGTTTCGCATGGATTTGAAGCTAACTCGTTTGTTTCGCATGCAGTTGAATCTAAACCATGTATATCCCAAGTATTTGAGCTAAACCATTTGTTTAGCATGGATTCGAATATAATCCTTCTACTTCGCATTCATTTGAAGCTAAATCATGTGTTTCGCATGGATTTGAAGCTAATTCGTTTGTTTCGCATGCTGTTGAACCTAAATCATGTATATTACAAGTATTTGAATCTAAACCATCTGTTTCGTGTGGATTCGAAGATCAGCCCTCTCCTTCGCATTGATTTGAAGCTAACTCATTTGATTCGCTGAAATTTGAAGCCAGCTCGTTTGTTTCGCATGCAGTTGAATCTGAATCATGTAATCCCAAGTATTTGAAGCTATTCCATTGGTTTCGCATGGAGTCGAAGATAAGCCTTCTACTTCGCATTGATTTGTAGCTAAATCATGCGTTTCGCATGGATTTGAAGCTAACTCGTTTGTTTCGCATGCTGTTGCTGCTAAATCATGTATATTACAACTATTTGAAGCTAAACCATCTGTTTCGTGTGGATTCGAAGCTCAGCCTTCTACTTCGCATTGATTTGAAGCTAAATCATGTGTTTCGCATGGATTTGAAGCTAACGCGTGTGTTTCGCATGCAGCTGAAGCTAAATCATGTATATCACAAGTATTTGAAGCTAAACCATTTGATTCCCATGGATTTAAGGCTAGGCCTTCTACTTCGCATTGATTTGGAATTATAATCATGTGTTTCGCATGGATTTGAATCTATCTCGTTTGTTTCGCATGCACTTGAATATAAATCAAGCATATCACAAGTATTTGAAGCTAAACCGTTTGATTCGCATGGATTTGAAGCTAAGCCTTCTACCTCGCATTGATTTGAAGATAAATCATGTGTTTCGCTTGGATTTGAAGCTAACTCGTTTGTTTCCCATGCACTTGAATCTAAACTATGCATATCACATGTATTTAAAGCTAAACCGTTTGATTCGCATGGATTTGAAGCTAAGCCTTCTACCTCGCATTGATTTGAAGATAAATCATGTGTTTCGCTTGGATTTGAAGCTAACTCGTTCGTTTCGCACGCACTTGAATCTAAATCATATATATCACAAGTATTTGAAATTGAAACATTTGGTTCGCATGAATATTAAGCTAAACCATGTGTTTCGCATGAATTTGTCGATAAATCATGTGTTTCGCTTATTTATGAAGCTAACTCGTTTGTTTCGCCGACATTTTAAGCTAAATCATGTATATTAGAAATATTTGAAGCTAAACCATTTGATTCGCATGGATTCGAAGAAAAGACTTCTACTTCGCATTGATTTTAAGCTAAATCATGTGTTTCGTATTCATTTGAAGCTACCTCGTTTGTTTCGCATGCAGTTGAATCTAATTATGTATATCACAAGTATTTGAAGCTGCACCATTCGTATCGCATGAATATTAAGCTAAACCATGTGTTTCGCATGAATTTGAAGCTCAAACTTCTACATCGCATGGATATATAGCTAAAACATGTGTTTCGCTTGGATTTGAAGCTAACTCGTTTGTTTTGCATGCACAAGAAGCTAAATCATGTATATCACAAGTATTTGAGCCAAAACCAGTTGTTTCGCATGGATTCGAAGATCAGCCTTCTACTTCGCTCTTACTTGAAGCTAAATCATGTGTTTCGCATGGATTTGAAGCTAAGTCGTTTGTTTCGCATGCAGTTGAAGCTAAGTCATGTATATCACAAGTATTTGAAGCTAAACCATTGGATTAGCATGGATTTGAAGCTAGGCGTTCTACTTCGCATTGATCTGAAGCTAAATCATGTGTTTCATTTGGATTTGAAGCTAACTCGTTTGTTTCGCATGCTGTTGCTGCTAAATCATGTATATTACAACTATTTGAAGCTAAACCATCTGTTTCGTGTGGATTCGAAGCTCAGCCTTCTACTTCGCATTGATTTGAAGCTAAATCATGTGTTTCGCATGGATTTGAAGCTAACGCGTGTGTTTCGCATGCAGCTGAAGCTAAATCATGTATATCACAAGTATTTGAAGCTAAACCATTTGATTCCCATGGATTTAAGGCTAGGCCTTCTACTTCGCATTGATTTGGAATTATAATCATGTGTTTCACATGGATTTGAATCTATCTCGTTTGTTTCGCATGCACTTGAATATAAATCAAGCATATCACAAGTATTTGAAGCTAAACCGTTTGATTCGCATGGATTTGAAGCTAAGCCTTCTACCTCGCATTGATTTGAAGATAAATCATGTGTTTCGCTTGGATTTGAAGCTAACTCGTTTGTTTCCCATGCACTTGAATCTAAACTATGCATATCACATGTATTTAAAGCTAAACCGTTTGATTCGCATGGATTTGAAGCTAAGCCTTCTACCTCGCATTGATTTGAAGATAAATCATGTGTTTCGCTTGGATTTGAAGCTAACTCGTTCGTTTCGCACGCACTTGAATCTAAATCATATATATCACAAGTATTTGAAATTGAAACATTTGGTTCGCATGAATATTAAGCTAAACCATGTGTTTCGCATGAATTTGTCGATAAATCATGTGTTTCGCTTATTTATGAAGCTAACTCGTTTGTTTCGCCGACATTTTAAGCTAAATCATGTATATTAGAAATATTTGAAGCTAAACCATTTGATTCGCATGGATTCGAAGAAAAGACTTCTACTTCGCATTGATTTTAAGCTAAATCATGTGTTTCGTATTCATTTGAAGCTACCTCGTTTGTTTCGCATGCAGTTGAATCTAATTATGTATATCACAAGTATTTGAAGCTGCACCATTCGTATCGCATGAATATTAAGCTAAACCATGTGTTTCGCATGAATTTGAAGCTCAAACTTCTACATCGCATGGATATATAGCTAAAACATGTGTTTCGCTTGGATTTGAAGCTAACTCGTTTGTTTTGCATGCACAAGAAGCTAAATCATGTATATCACAAGTATTTGAGCCAAAACCAGTTGTTTCGCATGGATTCGAAGATCAGCCTTCTACTTCGCTCTTACTTGAAGCTAAATCATGTGTTTCGCATGGATTTGAAGCTAAGTCGTTTGTTTCGCATGCAGTTGAAGCTAAGTCATGTATATCACAAGTATTTGAAGCTAAACCATTGGATTAGCATGGATTTGAAGCTAGGCGTTCTACTTCGCATTGATCTGAAGCTAAATCATGTGTTTCGTTTGGATTTGAAGCTAACTGGTTTGTTTCGCATGCAGTTGAAGCTAAATCATGTATATCAGAAGTATTTGAAGCTAAACCATTTGTTTCGCATGAATATTAAGCTAAACCATGTGTTTCGCATGAATTTGTCGATAAATCATGTGTTTCGCTTATCTATGAAGCTAACTCGCTTGTTTCGCCGGCATTTTAAGCTAAATGATGTATATCACAAGTATTTGACGCTGAACCATTTGATCCGCATGGATTTGAAGCTAAGCCTTCTGTGTAGCATTGATTTGAAACTGAATCATGTGATGCCTTTGGATTTGAATCTATCTCGTTTGTTTCGCATGCTGTTGTCGCCAAATCATGTATATCACAAGTATTTGAACCTAAACCATTTTATTCGCATGGGTTTGAAGCTAAGCCTTCTACTTCGCATGGAATTGAAGCTCAATCATGTGTTTCGCATGGATTTGAAGCTAACTCGTTCGTTTCGCACGCAGTTGAATCTGAATCATGTATATCACAAGTATTTGAATCTAAACCATTTGATTCGCATGGATTTGAAGATAAGCGTTCTATATCGCATTGATTTGAAGCTCAATCATGTGATTCCTTTGGAATTGAAGTATTCTCGTATGTTTCGCATGCTGTTGAAGCTAAATCATGTATATCACAAGTATTTGAACCTAAACCATTCGTTTCGCATGAATTTGAAGCTCAGCCTTCTACTTCGTATTGAATTGAAGCTATATCACGGGTTTCGCTTAGATTTGAAGCTAATTCGCTCGTTTCGCACGCAGTTGAAGCTAAATCATGTATATCACAAGTATTTGAACCTAAACCATTCGTTTCGCATGAATTTGAAGCTCAGCCTTCTTCTTCGCATTGATTTGAAGCTAAATCATGTGTTTCGCTTGGATTTCAAGCTAACTCGTATGTTTCGCACGCTGTTGAAGATAAATCATGTATATTACAAGTATTTGACGCTGAACCATTTGATCCGCATGGATTTGAAGCTAAGCCTTCTGTGTAGCATTGATTTGAAACTGAATCATGTGATGCCTTTGGATTTGAATCTATCTCGTTTGTTTCGCATGCTGTTGACGCCAAATCATGTATATCACAAGTATTTGAACATAAACCATTTTATTCGCATGGGTTTGAAGCTAAGCCTTCTACTTCGCATTGAATTGAAGCTCAATCATGTGTTTCGCTTGGATTTGAAGCTAACTCGTTCGTTTCGCACGCAGTTGAATCTGAATCATGTATATCACAAGTATTTGAATCTAAACCATTTGATTCGCATGGATTTGAAGATAAGCCTTCTACATCGCATTGATTTGAAGCTCAATCATGTGATTCCTTTGGAATTGAAGTATTCTCGTATGTTTCGCATGCTGTTGAAGCTAAATCATGTATATCACAACTGTTTGAAGCTAAACCATTTGTTTCGCACGGATTTGAAGCAAAGCCTTCTACTTCGCATTGATTTGAAGCTAAATCATGTGTTTCGCACGGATTTGAATCTAACTCGATTGTTTCGCATGCCGTTGAAGCTAAGTCATGTATATCACAAGTGTTTGAAGCTAAACCATTTGTTTCGCATGAATATTAAGCTAAACCATGTGTTTCGCATGAATTTGTCGATAAATCATGTGTTTCGCTTATCTATGAAGCTAACTCGCTTGTTTCGCCGGCATTTTAAGCTAAATGATGTATATCACAAGTATTTGACGCTGAACCATTTGATCCGCATGGATTTGAAGCTAAGCCTTCTGTGTAGCATTGATTTGAAACTGAATCATGTGATGCCTTTGGATTTGAATCTATCTCGTTTGTTTCGCATGCTGTTGTCGCCAAATCATGTATATCACAAGTATTTGAACCTAAACCATTTTATTCGCATGGGTTTGAAGCTAAGCCTTCTACTTCGCATGGAATTGAAGCTCAATCATGTGTTTCGCATGGATTTGAAGCTAACTCGTTCGTTTCGCACGCAGTTGAATCTGAATCATGTATATCACAAGTATTTGAATCTAAACCATTTGATTCGCATGGATTTGAAGATAAGCGTTCTATATCGCATTGATTTGAAGTTCAATCATGTGATTCCTTTGGAATTGAAGTATTCTCGTATGTTTCGCATGCTGTTGAAGCTAAATCATGTATATCACAAGTATTTGAACCTAAACCATTCGTTTCGCATGAATTTGAAGCTCAGCCTTCTACTTCGTATTGAATTGAAGCTATATCACGGGTTTCGCTTAGATTTGAAGCTAATTCGCTCGTTTCGCACGCAGTTGAAGCTAAATCATGTATATCACAAGTATTTGAACCTAAACCATTCGTTTCGCATGAATTTGAAGCTCAGCCTTCTTCTTCGCATTGATTTGAAGCTAAATCATGTGTTTCGCTTGGATTTCAAGCTAACTCGTATGTTTCGCACGCTGTTGAAGATAAATCATGTATATTACAAGTATTTGACGCTGAACCATTTGATCCGCATGGATTTGAAGCTAAGCCTTCTGTGTAGCATTGATTTGAAACTGAATCATGTGATGCCTTTGGATTTGAATCTATCTCGTTTGTTTCGCATGCTGTTGACGCCAAATCATGTATATCACAAGTATTTGAACATAAACCATTTTATTCGCATGGGTTTGAAGCTAAGCCTTCTACTTCGCATTGAATTGAAGCTCAATCATGTGTTTCGCTTGGATTTGAAGCTAACTCGTTCGTTTCGCACGCAGTTGAATCTGAATCATGTATATCACAAGTATTTGAATCTAAACCATTTGATTCGCATGGATTTGAAGATAAGCCTTCTACATCGCATTGATTTGAAGCTCAATCATGTGATTCCTTTGGAATTGAAGTATTCTCGTATGTTTCGCATGCTGTTGAAGCTAAATCATGTATATCACAACTGTTTGAAGCTAAACCATTTGTTTCGCACGGATTTGAAGCAAAGCCTTCTACTTCGCATTGATTTGAAGCTAAATCATGTGTTTCGCACGGATTTGAATATAACTCGATTGTTTCGCATGACGTTGAAGCTAAGTCATGTATATCACAAGTGTTTGAAGCTAAATCATTTGTTTCGCATGGATTCGAAGATGACCCTTCTACTTCGCTTTGATTTGAAGCGAAATCATGTGTTTCGCATGGATTTGAAGCAAAACCTTCTACTTCGCATTGATTTGAGTCTAAATCACGTGTTTCGCTTGGATTTGAAGCTAACTCGATTTTTTCGCATGCAGTAGAAACTAAATCATGTATATCACTGGTATTTGAAGCTAAACCATTTCTTTCGCAAGAATTCGTAGATAACCCTACTAATTCTCTTTGATTTGAAGCTAAATCATGTGTATCGCATGGATTTGAAGCTAACTCGTTTGTTTCGCATGCAGTTGAAGCTAAATCATGTATATCACAGGTGTTTGAAGCTAAACCATTTGTTTCGCATGGATTCGAAGATAATCCTTCTACTTCGCATTGATTTGAAGCTAAATCATGTGTTTCGCACGGATTTGAATCTAACTCGATTGTTTCGCATGCCGTTGAAGCTAAATCATGTATATGACAAGTATTTGAAGCTAATCCATTTGTTTCGCATGGATTCAAAGATCAGTCTTCTACTTCGCATTGATTTGAATCTAAATCATGTTTTTCGCATGGATATCAAGCTAACTCGTTGTTTTCGCATGCAGTTGAAGCTAAATCATGTACATCACGAGATTTTGTAGCTAAACCATTTGATTCGCAAGGATTTTTAAGCAAAGCCTTCTACTTCGCATTGATTTGAATCTAAACCATGTGTTTCGAATGGATTTGAAGCTAAAACTCGTTTGTTTCGCATGCAGTTGAAGCTAAATCATGTATATCACAACTGTTTGAAGCTAAACCATATGTTTCGCATGGATTCGAAGATAACCCTTCTACTTCGCATTGATTTGAAGCTAAATCTTTCGTTTCGCATGGATTTGAAGCAAAACCTTCTACTTCGCATTGATTTGAGTCTAAATCACGTGTTTCGCATGGATTTGAAGCTAACTCGTTTGTTTCGCATGCAGTTGAAGCTAAATCATGTATATCACAGGTGTTTGAAGCTAAACCATTTGTTTCGCATGGATTCGAAGATAAGCCTTCTACTTCGCATTGATTTGAATCTTAATAATGTGTTTCGCTTGGATTTGAAGCTAACTCGTTTGTTACGCACGCAGTTGAAGCTAAATCATGTATATCACGAGAATTTGAAGCTAAAACATTTGATTCGCACGGATTTGAAGCAAAGCCTTCTACTTCGCATTGATTTGAAGCTAAATCATGTGTTTCGCACGGATTTGAATCTAACTCGATTGTTTCGCATGCCGTTGAAGCTAAGTCATGTATATCACAAGTGTTTGAAGCTAAATCATTTGTTTCGCATGGATTCGAAGATGACCCTTCTACTTCGCTTTGATTTGAAGCGAAATCATGTGTTTCGCATGGATTTGAAGCAAAACCTTCTACTTCGCATTGATTTGAGTCTAAATCACGTGTTTCGCTTGGATTTGAAGCTAACTCGATTTTTTCGCATGCAGTAGAAGCTAAATCATGTATATCACTGGTATTTGATGCTAAACCATTTCTTTCGCAAGAATTCGTAGATAACCCTACTAATTCGCTTTGATTTGAAGCTAAATCATGTGTATCGCATGGATTTGAAGCTAACTCGTTTGTTTCGCATGCAGTTGAAGCTAAATCATGTATATCACAGGTGTTTGAAGCTAAACCTTTGTTTCGCATGGATTCGAACAACAGCCTTCTGCTTCGCATTGATTTGGACCTAAATCATGTGTTTCGCATGGATTTGAAGCTAACTCGTTTATTTCGCATGCACTTGAAGCTGAACCATGTATATCACAAGTATTTGAAGCTAAACCATTTGATTGGCATGGATTTGAAGCTAAGCCTTCTACTTCGCATTAAATTGAAGCTAAATCATGTGTTTCGCATGGATTTGAAGCTAACACGTTTGTTTCGCATGCTGTTGAAGCTAAATCATGTATATCACAAGTATGTGAATCTAAACCATTTGTTTCCCATGGATTTGAAGCTATGCCTTCTACTTCGCATTGATTTGGAGTTAAATCATATGTTTCGCATGGATTTAAAGCTAACTCGTTGTTTCGCATGCAGTTGAAGCTAAATCATGTATAACACTAGTGTTTGAAGCTAAACCATTTGTTTCGCATGGATTCAAAGATAACCCTTCTACTTCGCATTGATTTGAAGCTAAATCATGTATTTCGCATGGATTTGAAGCTAACTCGTTTGTTTCGCATGCTGTTGAAGCTAAATCATGTATATCACAAGTGTTTGAAGCTAAATCATTTGTTTCGCATGAATTCGAAGATAACCCTTCTACCTTGCATTGATTTGAAGCTAAATCATGTTTTTCGCATGGATTTGAAGCAAAGCCTTCTACTTCGCATAGATTTGGAGTTAAATCATGTGTTTCGCATGGATTTAAAGCTATCTCGTTTGTTTCGCATGCACTTGAATATAAATCAAGTATATCACAAGTATTTGAAGCTAAACCTTTGTTTCGCATGGATTCGAACATCAGCCTTCTGCTTCGCATTGATTTGGACCTAAATCATGTTTTTCGCATGGATTTGAAGCTAACTCGTTTATTTCGCATGCACTTGAAGCTGAACCATGTATATCACAAGTATTTGAAGCTAAACCGTTTGATTGGCATGGATTTGAAGCTAAGCCTTCTACTTCGCTTTAAATTGAAGCTAAATCATGTGTTTCGCATGGATTTGAAGCTTACACGTTTGTTTCGCATGTTGTTGAAGCTAAATCATGTATATCACAAGTATGTGAATCTAAACCATTTGTTTCCCATGGATTTGAAGCTATGCCTTCTACTTTGCATTGATTTGGAGCTAAATCATGTGTTTCGCATGGATTTGAAGCTAACTCGTTTGTTTCGCATGCAGTTGAAGATAAGTCATGCATACCACAAGTATTTGAAGATAAACCATTTTATTCCCATGGATTTGAAGCTATGCCTTCTACTTCGCATTGATTTGGAGCTAAATCATGTGTTTCGCATGGATTTAAAGCTAACTCGTTGTTTCGCATGCAGTTGAAGCTAAATCATGTATAACACAAGTGTTTGATGCTAAACCATTTGTTTCGCATGGATTCAAAGATAACCCTTCTACTTCGCATTGATTTGAAGCTAAATCATGTGTTGCGCATGGATTTGAAGCTAACTCGTTTGTTTCGCATGCAGTTGAAGCTAAATCATGTATATCACAAGTGTTTGAAGCTAAATCATTTGTTTCGCATGGATTCGAAGATAGCTCTTCTACTTCGCATTGATTTGAAGCTAAATCATGTGTTTCGCATGGATTTGAAGCAAAGCCTTCTACTTCGCATTGATTTGGAGTTAAATCATGTGTTTCGCATGGATTTAAAGCTAACTCGTTGTTCCGCAAGCAGTTGAAGCTAAATCATGTATATCACAAGTGTTTGAAGCTAAACCATTTGATTAGCATGGATTCGAAGATCACCCCTCTTCTTCGCATTGATTTGAAGCTAAATCATGTGTTTCGCATGGATTTGAAGCAAAACCTTCTACTTCGCATTGATTTGAGTCTAAATCACGTGTTTCGCTTGGATTTGAAGCTAACTCGATTTTTTCGCATGCAGTAGAAGCTAAATCATGTATATCACTGGTATTTGATGCTAAACCATTTCTTTCGCAAGAATTCGTAGATAACCCTACTAATTCGCTTTGATTTGAAGCTAAATCATGTGTATCGCATGGATTTGAAGCTAACTCGTTTGTTTCGCATGCAGTTGAAGCTTAATCATGTATATCACAGGTGTTTGAAGCTAAACCTTTGTTTCGCATGGATTCGAACAACAGCCTTCTGCTTCGCATTGATTTGGACCTAAATCATGTGTTTCGCATGGATTTGAAGCTAACTCGTTTATTTCGCATGCACTTGAAGCTGAACCATGTATATCACAAGTATTTGAAGCTAAACCATTTGATTGGCATGGATTTGAAGCTAAGCCTTCTACTTCGCATTAAATTGAAGCTAAATCATGTGTTTCGCATGGATTTGAAGCTAACACGTTTGTTTCGCATGCTGTTGAAGCTAAATCATGTATATCACAAGTATGTGAATCTAAACCATTTGTTTCCCATGGATTTGAAGCTATGCCTTCTACTTCGCATTGATTTGGAGTTAAATCATATGTTTCGCATGGATTTAAAGCTAACTCGTTGTTTCGCATGCAGTTGAAGCTAAATCATGTATAACACTAGTGTTTGAAGCTAAACCATTTGTTTCGCATGGATTCAAAGATAACCCTTCTACTTCGCATTGATTTGAAGCTAAATCATGTATTTCGCATGGATTTGAAGCTAACTCGTTTGTTTCGCATGCTGTTGAAGCTAAATCATGTATATCACAAGTGTTTGAAACTAAATCATTTGTTTCGCATGAATTCGAAGATAACCCTTCTACCTTGCATAGATTTGAAGCTAAATCATGTTTTTCGCATGGATTTGAAGCAAAGCCTTCTACTTCGCATAGATTTGGAGTTAAATCATGTGTTTCGCATGGATTTAAAGCTAAATCGTTGTTTCGCATGCAGTTGAAGCTAAATCATGTATATCACAAGTGTTTGAAGCTAAACCATTTGTTTCCCATGGATTTGAAGCTATGCCTTCTACTTCGCATTGATTTGGAGTTAAATCATATGTTTCGCATGGATTTAAAGCTAACTCGTTGTTTCGCATGCAGTTGAAGCTAAATCATGTATAACACAAGTGTTTGAAGCTAAACCATTTGTTTCGCATGGATTCAAAGATAACCCTTCTACTTCGCATTGATTTGAAGCTAAATCATGTGTTGCGCATGGATTTGAAGCTAACTCGTTTGTTTCGCATGCAGTTGAAGCTAAATCATGTATATCACAAGTATTTGAAGCTAAACCATTTTATTCACATGGATTTGAAGCTATGCCTTCTACTTCGCATTGATTTGATGTTAAATCATATGTCTCGCATGGATTTGAAGCTATCTCGTTTGTTTCGCATGCACTTGACTATAAATCAAGTATATCACAAGTATTTGAAGCTAAACCTTTGTTTCGCATGTATTCGAACATCAGCCTTCTGCTTCGCATTGATTTGGACCTAAATCATGTGTTTCGCATGGATTTGAAGCTAACTCGGTTATTTCGCATGCACTTGAAGCTAAATCATGTATATCACAATTTGTTTGAAGCTAAACCATTTGTTTTGCATGGATTCGAAGATAATCCTTCTACTTCGCATTGATTTGAAGCTAAATCATGTGTTGCGCATGGATTTGAAGCTAACTCGTTTGTTTCGCATGCAGTTGAAGCTAAATCATGTATATCACAAGTGTTTGAAGCTAAATCATTTGTTTCGCATGGATTTGAAGCTATGCCTTCTACTTCGCATTGATTTGGAGCTAAATCATGTGTTTCGCATGGATTTAAAGCTAACTCGTTGTTTCGCATGCAGTTGAAGCTAAATCATGTATAACACAAGTGTTTGATGCTAAACCATTTGTTTCGCATGGATTCAAAGATAACCCTTCTACTTCGCATTGATTTGAAGCTAAATCATGTGTTGCGCATGGATTTGAAGCTAACTCGTTTGTTTCGCATGCAGTTGAAGCTAAATCATGTATATCACAAGTGTTTGAAGCTAAATCATTTGTTTCGCATGGATTCGAAGATAGCTCTTCTACTTCGCATTGATTTGAAGCTAAATCATGTGTTTCGCATGGATTTGAAGCAAAGCCTTCTACTTCGCATTGATTTGGAGTTAAATCATGTGTTTCGCATGGATTTAAAGCTAACTCGTTGTTTCGCAAGCAGTTGAAGCTAAATCATGTATATCACAAGTGTTTGAAGCTAAACCATTTGATTAGCATGGATTCGAAGATCACCCCTCTTCTTCGCATTGATTTGAAGATAATCATGTATTTCGCATGGATTAGAAGCTAACTCGTTTGTTTCGCATGCAGTTGATGCTGAATCATGTATATCACAAGTATTTGCAGCTAAACCATTTGTTTCGCATGGATTCGTAGATAAGCCTTCTACTCCGCATCGATTTGAAGCTATATCATCTGTTTCGCATGGATTTGAAGCTAACTCGTTTGTTTCGCATGCAGTTGAAGCTAAATCATGTATATCACAAGTATTTGAATATGTACCATTTGATTAGCATGGATTCGAAGATCACCCCTCTTCTTCGCATTGATTTGAAGCTAAATCATGTGTTTCCCATGGATTTGAAGCTATGCCTTCTACTTCGCATTGATTTGGAGTTAAATCATATGTTTCGCATGGATTTAAAGCTAACTCGTTGTTTCGCATGCAGTTGAAGCTAAATCATGTATAACACAAGTGTTTGAAGCTAAACCATTTGTTTCGCATGGATTCAAAGATAACCCTTCTACTTCGCATTGATTTGAAGCTAAATCATGTGTTGCGCATGGATTTGAAGCTAACTCGTTTGTTTCGCATGCAGTTGAAGCTAAATCATGTATATCACAAGTATTTGAAGCTAAACCATTTTATTCACATGGATTTGAAGCTATGCCTTCTAGTTCGCATTGATTTGATGTTAAATCATATGTCTCGCATGGATTTGAAGCTATCTCGTTTGTTTCGCATGCACTTGACTATAAATCAAGTATATCACAAGTATTTGAAGCTAAACCTTTGTTTCGCATGTATTCGAACATCAGCCTTCTGCTTCGCATTGATTTGGACCTAAATCATGTGTTTCGCATGGATTTGAAGCTAACTCGGTTATTTCGCATGCACTTGAAGCTAAATCATGTATATCACAATTTGTTTGAAGCTAAACCATTTGTTTTGCATGGATTCGAAGATAATCCTTCTACTTCGCATTGATTTGAAGCTAAATCATGTGTTGCGCATGGATTTGAAGCTAACTCGTTTGTTTCGCATGCAGTTGAAGCTAAATCATGTATATCACAAGTGTTTGAAGCTAAATCATTTGTTTCGCATGGATTTGAAGCTATGCCTTCTACTTCGCATTGATTTGGAGCTAAATCATGTGTTTCGCATGGATTTAAAGCTAACTCGTTGTTTCGCATGCAGTTGAAGCTAAATCATGTATAACACAAGTGTTTGATGCTAAACCATTTGTTTCGCATGGATTCAAAGATAACCCTTCTACTTCGCATTGATTTGAAGCTAAATCATGTGTTGCGCATGGATTTGAAGCTAACTCGTTTGTTTCGCATGCAGTTGAAGCTAAATCATGTATATCACAAGTGTTTGAAGCTAAATCATTTGTTTCGCATGGATTCGAAGATAGCTCTTCTACTTCGCATTGATTTGAAGCTAAATCATGTGTTTCGCATGGATTTGAAGCAAAGCCTTCTACTTCGCATTGATTTGGAGTTAAATCATGTGTTTCGCATGGATTTAAAGCTAACTCGTTGTTTCGCAAGCAGTTGAAGCTAAATCATGTATATCACAAGTGTTTGAAGCTAAACCATTTGATTAGCATGGATTCGAAGATCACCCCTCTTCTTCGCATTGATTTGAAGATAATCATGTATTTCGCATGGATTAGAAGCTAACTCGTTTGTTTCGCATGCAGTTGATGCTGAATCATGTATATCACAAGTATTTGCAGCTAAACCATTTGTTTCGCATGGATTCGTAGATAAGCCTTCTACTCCGCATCGATTTGAAGCTATATCATCTGTTTCGCATGGATTTGAAGCTAACTCGTTTGATTCGCATGCAGTTGAAGCTAAATCATGTATATCACAAGTATTTGAATATGTACCATTTGATTAGCATGGATTCGAAGATCACCCCTCTTCTTCGCATTGATTTGAAGCTAAATCATGTGTTTCGCATGGATTTGAAGCAAAACCTTCTACTTCGAATTGATTTGGAGTTTAATCATGTGTTTCGCATTGGTTTAAAGCTAACTAGTTTGTTTCGCATGCTGTTGAAGCTAAATCATGTATATCACAAGTATTTGAATATGTACCATTTGATTAGCATGGATTCGAAGATCACCCCTCTTCTTCGCATTGATTTGAAGCTAAATCATGTGTTTCGCATGGATTTGAAGCAAAGCCTTCTACTTCGAATTGATTTGGAGTTTAATCATGTGTTTCGCATGGGTTTAAAGCTAACTAGTTTGTTTCGCATGCACTTGAATCTAAATCAAGTATATCACAAGTATTTGAAGCTAAACCGTTTGATTGGCAAGGATTTGAAGCTAAGCCTCCTACTTCGCATTAAATTGAAGCTAAATCATGTGTTTCGCTTGGATTTGAAGCTAACTCGTTTGTTTCGCATGCTGTTGAAGCTAAATCATGTATATCACAAGTATTTGAATATGAACCATTTGATTAGCATGGATTCGAAGATCACCCCTCTTCTTCGCATTGATTTGAAGCTAAATCATGTGTTTCGCATGGATTTGAAGCTAACTCGTTTGTTCAGCGTGCAGTTGAAGCAAAATCATGTATATCACAAGTGTTTGAAGCTAAACCATTTGTTTCGCATGGATTCAAAGATAACCCTTCTACTTCGCATTGATTTGAAGCTAAATCATGTGTTTTGCATGGTTTTTGAAGCTAACTCGTTTGTTTCGCATGCTGTTGAAGCTAAATCTTGTATATCACAAGTGTTTGAAGCTAAACCATTTGTTTCGCATGGATTCGAAGATAATCCTTCTTTTTCGCATTGGTTTGAAGCTAAATCATGTGTTTCGCATGGATTTGAAGCTAACTCGTTTGTTTCGCATGCTGTTGAAGCTAAATCATGTATATCACAAGTGTTTGAAGCTAAACCATTTGTTTCCCATGGATTCGAAGATAACCCTTCTACTTCGCATCGGTTTGAAGCTAAATCATTTGTTTCGCATGGATTTGAAGTTAACTCGTTTGTTTCGCATGCTGTTGAAACTAAATCATGTATATCACAAGTATTTGAAGCTAAACCATTTGATTCCCATGGATTTGTAGCTATGCCTTCTACTTCGCATTGATTTGGAGCTAAATCATGTGTTTCGCATGGATTTACAGCTAACTCGTTTGTTTCGCATGCTGTTGAAGCTAAATCATGTATATCACAAGTATTTGAATATGGACCATTTGATTAACATGGATTCGAAGATCACCACTCTTCTTCGCATTGATTTGAAGATAATCATGTGTTTCGCAAGGATTTGAAGCTAACTCGTTTGTTTCGCATGCAGTTGAAGCTAAATCATGTATATCACAAGTATTTGAAGCTAAACCATTTGTTTCGCATGGATTCGAACATCAGCCTTCTGCTTCGCATTGATTTGATGTTAAATCATATGTTTCGCATGGATTTAAAGCTAACTCGTTGTTTCGCATGCAGTTGAAGCTAAATCATGTATATCGCAAGTATTTGAAACTAAACCATTTTATTCCCATGCATTTGAAGCTATGCCTTCCACTTCGCATTGATTTGATGTTAAATCATATGTCTCGCATGGATTTGAAGCTATCTCGTTTGTTTCGCATGCACTTGAATATAAATCAAGTATATCACAAGTATTTGAAGCTAAACCTTTGTTTCGCATGGATTCGAACATCAGCCTTCTGCTTCGCATTGATTTGGACCTAAATCATGTTTTTCGCATGGATTTGAAGCTAACTCGTTTATTTCGCATGCACTTGAAGCTGAACCATGTATATCACAAGTATTTGAAGCTAAACCGTTTGATTGGCATGGATTTGAAGCTAAGCCTTCTACTTCGCTTTAAATTGAAGCTAAATCATGTGTTTCGCATGGATTTGAAGCTTACACGTTTGTTTCGCATGTTGTTGAAGCTACATCATGTATATCACAAGTATGTGAATCTAAACCATTTGTTTCCCATGGATTTGAAGCTATGCCTTCTACTTCGCATTGATTTGGAGCTAAATCATGTGTTTCGCATGGATTTGAAGCTAACTCGTTTGTTTCGCATGCAGTTGAAGGTAAGTCATGCATACCACAAGTATTTGAAGATAAACCATTTTATTCCCATGGATTTGAAGCTATGCCTTCTACTTCGCATTGATTTGGAGCTAAATCATGTGTTTCGCATGGATTTAAAGCTAACTCGTTGTTTCGCATGCAGTTGAAGCTAAATCATGTATAACACAAGTGTTTGATGCTAAACCATTTGTTTCGCATGGATTCAAAGATAACCCTTCTACTTCGCATTGATTTGAAGCTAAATCATGTGTTGCGCATGGATTTGAAGCTAACTCGTTTGTTTCGCATGCAGTTGAAGCTAAATCATGTATATCACAAGTGTTTGAAGCTAAATCATTTGTTTCGCATGGATTCGAAGATAGCTCTTCTACTTCGCATTGATTTGAAGCTAAATCATGTGTTTCGCATGGATTTGAAGCAAAGCCTTCTACTTCGCATTGATTTGGAGTTAAATCATGTGTTTCGCTTGGATTTGAAGCTAATTCGTTTGTTTCGCATGCTGTTGAAGCTAAATCATGTATATCACAAGTATTTGAAGCTGAACCATTTGTTTCTCGAGAACACTCTGCTAAGCCATGTGTTTCGAATGAATTTGAAGCAAACTCATGTGTTTCGCATGGATTTGAAGCTATCTCGTTTGTTTCCCAAGCATTTGAAGCTAATTCGTGTGTATCACAAGTATTTGAAGCTGAATTATTTTTTTCGCAAGAATATTGTGCTAAACAATGTGTTGCGAATGAATTTGAAGCTAAATCATTTGTTTCGTATGGATTTGAAGATAAGCCTCCTACTTCGCATTGATTGGATGCTAAAACATGTGTTTCGCATGGATTTGAAGCTAACTCGTTTATTTCGCATGCACTTGAAGCTAAATCATGTATGTCACAAGTATTTGAAGCTAAAACATTTGATTCGCATGGATTTGAAACTCAGCATTCTACTTCGTATTGATTTGAAGCTAAGTCATGTGTTTCGCATGGATTTGAAGCTAACTCGATTGTTTCGCCTGCATTTCAAGCCTTATCACTTCTATTCACAAGTATGTGAAGCTAAATCGTTCGTTTCGCATGGATTTGACGCTAAGCCTTCAACTTCGCGTTGACTTGATCCTGAATCATGTGTTTCGCATAGATTTGATGCTAACTGGTTTGTTTCGCATGCTGTTGAAGCTAAATCATGTATATCACAAGTATTTGAAGCTAAATCGTTTGATTCGCATGGATTTGAAGATAAGCCTTCTACCTCGCATTGATTTGAAGATAAATCATGTGTTTCGCTTGGATTTGAAGCTAACTCGTTTGTTTCGCATGCTGTTGAAGCTAAATCATGTATATCACAAGTATTTGAAGCTAAACCATTTGTTTCGCATGGATTCGAAGATAACCCTTCTACTTCGCATTGATTTGAAGCTAAATCATGTGTTTCGCATGGATTTAAAGCTAACTCGATTGTTTCGCATACTGTTGAAGCTAAATCATGTATATCAGAAGTATTTGAAGCTAAACCGTTCGAATCGCATGGATTTGAAGCTAAGCCTTCTACCTCGCATTGATTTGAAGATAAATCATGTGTTTCGCTTGGATTTGAAGCTAACTCGTTTGTTTCACATGATGTTGAAGCTAAATCATGTATATCAAAAGTGTTTGAAGCTAAACCATTTGTTTCGCATGGATTCGAACGTAAGCCTTCTACTTCGCATTTATTTGAAGCTAAATCATGTCTATCGCTAGGATTTGAAGCTAACTCGTTTGTTTCGCATACTGTTGAAGCTAAACCATGTATAACACAAGTATTTGAGCCTGATCCATTTGTTTCGCATGGATTCGAAGATCAGTCTCCTAATTTGCATTGATTTGAAGGTAAATCATGCCTTTTGCATGCATTTAAAGCTAACTCGTTTGTTTCACCTGCATTTGAAGCTATATCAGAGATATTCGCAAGTATTTGAAGCTAAATCATTCGTTTCGCATGGATTTGAAGATAAGCCTTCTACTTCGCATTGATTTGATGCTAAATCATGTGTTTCGCATGGATTTGAAGCTAACTCGTTTGTTTCGCCTGCATTTCAAGCCTTATCACTTCTATTCACAAGTATGTGAAGCTAAATCGTTCGTTTCGCATGGATTTGACGCTAAGCCTTCAACTTCGCGTTGACTTGATCCTGAATCACGTGTTTCTCATGGATTTGAGGCTAGCTCGTTTGTTTCGCATGCAGTTGAAGCTAAATCATGTATATCACAAGTATTTGAAGCTAAACCGTTTGATTCGCATGGATTTGAAGATAAGCCTTCTACCTCGCATTGATTTGAAGATAAATCATGTGTTTCGCTTGGATTCGAAGATAGCTCTTCTACTTCGCATTGATTTGAAGCTAAATCATGTGTTTCGCATGGATTTGAAGCAAAGCCTTCTACTTCGCATTGATTTGGAGTTAAATCATGTGTTTCGCATGGATTTAAAGCTAACTCGTTGTTTCGCAAGCAGTTGAAGCTAAATCATGTATATCACAAGTGTTTGAAGCTAAACCATTTGATTAGCATGGATTCGAAGATCACCCCTCTTCTTCGCATTGATTTGAAGATAATCATGTATTTCGCATGGATTAGAAGCTAACTCGTTTGTTTCGCATGCAGTTGAAGATAAGTAATGCATATCACAAGTATTTGAAGATAAACCATTTGATTCCCATGGATTTCAAGCTATGCCTTCTTCTTCGCATTGATTTGAAGCTAAATCATGTTTTTCGCATGGATTTGAAGCTAACTCGTTGTTTCGCATGCAGTTGAAGCTAAATCATGTATAACACAAGTGTTTGAAGCTAAACCATTTGTTTCGCATGGATTCAAAGATAACCCTTCTACTTCGCATTGATTTGAAGCTAAATCATGTGTTGCGCATGGATTTGAAGCTAACTCGTTTGTTTCGTATGCAGTTGAAGCTAAATCATGTATATCACAAGTATTTGAAGCTAAACCATTTTATTCACATGGATTTGAAGCTATGCCTTCTACTTCGCATTGATTTGATGTTAAATCATATGTCTCGCATGGATTTGAAGCTATCTCGTTTGTTTCGCATGCACTTGACTATAAATCAAGTATATCACAAGTATTTGAAGCTAAACCTTTGTTTCGCATGTATTCGAACATCAGCCTTCTGCTTCGCATTGATTTGGACCTAAATCATGTGTTTCGCATGGATTTGAAGCAAACTCGGTTATTTCGCATGCACTTGAAGCTAAATCATGTATATCACAATTTGCTTGAAGCTAAACCATTTGTTTTGCATGGATTCGAAGATAATCCTTCTTCTTCGCATTGATTTGAAGCTAAATCATGTGTTTCGCATGGATTTGAAGCTAACTCGTTTGTTTCGCATGCAGTTGATGCTGAATCATGTATATCACAAGTATTTGCAACTAAACCATTTGTTTCGCATGGATTCGTAGATAAGCCTTCTACTTCGCATCGATTTGAAGCTATATCATGTGTTTCGCATGGTTTTTGAAGCTAACTCGTTTGTTTCGCATGCAGTTGAAGCTAAATCATGTATATCACAAGTGTTTGAAGCTAAACCATTTGTTTCGCATGGATTCGAAGATAACCCTTCTACTTCGCATTGATTTGAAGCTAAATCATGTGTTGCGCATGGATTTGAAGCTAACTCGTTTGTTTCGCATGCAGTTGAAGCTAAATCATGTATATCACAAGTGTTTGAAGCTAAACCATTTGATTCGCATGGATTCGAAGATCAGCCTTCTACTTCGCATTGATTTGAATATAAATCATGTCTTTTGCATGGATTTAAAGCTAACTCGTTTGTTTCGCCTGCATTTGAAGCTATATCAGTGATATTCGCAAGTATTTGAAGCTAAATCATTCGTTTCGCATGGATTTGACGCTAAGCCTTCAACTTCGCGTTGACTTGATCCTGAATCACGTGTTTCTCATGGATTTGAGGCTAGCTCGTTTGTTTCGCATGCAGTTGAAGCTAAAACATGTATATCACAAGTATTTGAAGCTAAACCGTTTGATTCGCATGGATTTGAAGATAAGCCTTCTACCTCGCATTGATTTGAAGATAAATCATGTGTTTCGCTTGGATTTGAAGCTAACTCGTTTGTTTCGCATGCTGTTGAAGCTAAATCATGTATATCACAAGTATTTGAAGCTAATCCATTTGTTTCGCATGGATTCGAAGATAACCCTTCTACTTCGCATTGATTTGAAGCTAAATCATGTGTTTCGCATAGATTTGATGCTAACTGGTTTGTTTCGCATGCTGTTGAAGCTAAATCATGTATATAACAAGTATTTGAAGCTAAATCGTTTGATTCGCATGGATTTGAAGATAAGCCTTCTACCTCGCATTGATTTGAAGATAAATCATGTGTTTCGCTTGGATTTGAAGCTAACTCGTTTGTTTCGCATGCTGTTGAAGCTAAATCATGTATATCACAAGTATTTGAAGCTAAACCATTTGTTTCGCATGGATTCGAAGATAACCCTTCTACTTCGCATTGATTTGAAGCTAAATCATGTGTTTCGCATGGATTTAAAGCTAACTCGATTGTTTCGCATACTGTTGAAGCTAAATCATGTATATCAGAAGTATTTGAAGCTAAACCGTTCGAATCGCATGGATTTGAAGCTAAGCCTTCTACCTCGCATTGATTTGAAGATAAATCATGTGTTTCGCTTGGATTTGAAGCTAACTCGTTTGTTTCACATGATGTTGAAGCTAAATCATGTATATCAAAAGTGTCTGAAGCTAAACCATTTGTTTCGCATGGATTCGAAGGTAAGCCTTCTACTTCGCATTGATTTGAAGCTAAATCATGTCTATCGCTAGGATTTGAAGCTAACTCGTTTGTTTCGCATACTGTTGAAGCTAAACCATGTATAACACAAGTATTTGAGCCTGATCCATTTGTTTCGCATGGATTCGAAGATCAGTCTCCTAATTTGCATTGATTTGAAGGTAAATCATGCCTTTTGCATGCATTTAAAGCTAACTCGTTTGTTTCACCTGCATTTGAAGCTATATCAGAGATATTCGCAAGTATTTGAAGCTAAATCATTCGTTTCGCATGGATTTGAAGATAAGCCTTCTACTTCGCATTGATTTGATGCTAAATCATGTGTTTCGCATGGATTTGAAGCTAACTCGTTTGTTTCGCCTGCATTTCAAGCCTTATCACTTCTATTCACAAGTATGTGAAGCTAAATCGTTCGTTTCGCATGGATTTGACGCTAAGCCTTCAACTTCGCTTTGACTTGATCCTGAATCACGTGTTTCTCATGGATTTGAGGCTAGCTCGTTTGTTTCGCATACTGTTGAAGCTAAATCATGTATATCAGAAGTATTTGAAGCTAAACCGTTCGAATCGCATGGATTTGAAGCTAAGCCTTCTACCTCGCATTGATTTGAAGATAAATCATGTGTTTCGCTTGGATTTGAAGCTAACTCGTTTGTTTCACATGATGTTGAAGCTAAATCATGTATATCAAAAGTGTCTGAAGCTAAACCATTTGTTTCGCATGGATTCGAAGGTAAGCCTTCTACTTCGCATTGATTTGAAGCTAAATCATGTCTATCGCTAGGATTTGAAGCTAACTCGTTTGTTTCGCATACTGTTGAAGCTAAACCATGTATAACACAAGTATTTGAGCCTGATCCATTTGTTTCGCATGGATTCGAAGATCAGTCTCCTAATTTGCATTGATTTGAAGGTAAATCATGCCTTTTGCATGCATTTAAAGCTAACTCGTTTGTTTCACCTGCATTTGAAGCTATATCAGAGATATTCGCAAGTATTTGAAGCTAAATCATTCGTTTCGCATGGATTTGAAGATAAGCCTTCTACTTCGCATTGATTTGATGCTAAATCATGTGTTTCGCATGGATTTGAAGCTAACTCGTTTGTTTCGCCTGCATTTCAAGCCTTATCACTTCTATTCACAAGTATGTGAAGCTAAATCGTTCGTTTCGCATGGATTTGACGCTAAGCCTTCAACTTCGCTTTGACTTGATCCTGAATCACGTGTTTCTCATGGATTTGAGGCTAGCTCGTTTGTTTCGCATGCAGTTGAAGCTAAATCATGTATATCACAAGTATATGAAGCTAAACCGTTTGATTCGCATGGATTTGAAGATAAGCCTTCTACCTCGCATTGATTTGAAGATAAATCATGTGTTTCGCTTGGATTTGAAGCTAACTCGTTTGTTTCACATGATGTTGAAGCTAAATCATGTATATCACAAGTGTTTGAAGCTAAACCATTTGTTTCGCATGGATTCGAAGGTAAGCGTTCTACTTCGCATTGATTTGAAGCTAAATCATGTCTATCGCTAGGATTTGAAGCTAACTCGTTTGTTTCGCATACTGTTGAAGCTAAACCATGTATAACACAAGTATTTGAGCCTGATCCATTTGTTTCGCATGGATTCGAAGATCAGTCTCCTAATTTGCATTGATTTGAAGGTAAATCATGCCTTTTGCATGCATTTAAAGCTAACTCGTTTGTTTCACCTGCATTTGAAGCTATATCAGAGATATTCGCAAGTATTTGAAGCTAAATCATTCGTTTCGCATGGATTTGAAGATAAGCCTTCTACTTCGCATTGATTTGATGCTAAATCATGTGTTTCGCATGGATTTGAAGCTAACTCGTTTGTTTCGCCTGCATTTCAAGCCTTATCACTTCTATTCACAAGTATGTGAAGCTAAATCGTTCGTTTCGCATGGATTTGACGCTAAGCCATCAGCTTCGCGTTGACTTGATCCTGAATCACGTGTTTCTCATGGATTTGAGGCTAGCTCGTTTGTTTCGCATGCAGTTGAAGCTAAATCATGTATATCACAAGTATTTGAAGCTAAACCGTTTGATTCGCATGGATTTGAAGATAAGCCTTCTACCTCGCATTGATTTGAAGATAAATCATGTGTTTCGCTTGGATTTGAAGCTAACTCGTTTGTTTCACATGATGTTGAAGCTAAATCATGTATATCACAAGTGTTTGAAGCTAAACCATTTGTTTCGCATGGATTCGAAGGTAAGCCTTCTACTTCGCATTGATTTGAAGCTAAATCATGTCTATCGCTAGGATTTGAAGCTAACTCGTTTGTTTCACCTGCAATTGAAGCTATATCAGAGATATTCGCAAGTATTTGAAGCTAAATCATTCGTTTCGCATGGATTTGAAGATAAGCCTTCTACTTCGCATTGATTTGATGCTAAATCATGTGTTTCGCATGGATTTGAGGCTAACTCGTTTGTTTCGCATGCAGTTGAATCTAAATCATGTATATCACAAGTATTTGAAGCTGATGCATTTGTTTCGCGTGAATATTAAGTTAAACCATGTGTTTCGCATGACTTTGACGCTAAATAATGTGTTTCGCTTGGCTATGAAGCCCAACTCGTTTGTTTCGACTGCATTTTAAGCTAAATCATGTATATCAGAAATATTTGAAGCTAAACCATTTGTTTCGCATCGATTTGAAACTAAATCGTTTGTTTCGCAGTTGAAGCTAAATCATGTATATCACAAGTATTTGAAGCTGAACCATTTGTTTCGAATAGATTTGAAGCTAAGCCTTCTACTTCGCATTGATTTGAAGCTAAATCATGTGTTTCGCTTGGATTTTAAGCTAACTCGTTTGTTTCACATGCAGTTGAAGTTAAATCATAAATATCACAAGTATTTGAAGCTAAACCATTCGTTTCGCATGGATTTGACGCTAAGCCTTCTGCTTCGCATTGATTTGATACTAAATCATGTGTTTCGAAAGGATTTGAAGTTGACTCGTTTGTTTCGCCTGCATTTGAAGCTATATCATGTATATCACAAGTATTTGAATCTGAACCATTTGATTCCCATGAATAGTACGCTAAACCATGTCTTTCGAATGAATTTGAAGCTAGATCATGTGTTTTAAATGGATTTAAAGCTAACTCGTTTGTTTCACCTGCATTTGAAGCTATATCAGAGATATTCGCAAGTATTTGAAGCTAAATCATTCGTTTCGCATGGATTTGAAGATAAGCCTTCTACTTCGCATTGATTTGATGCTAAATCATGTGTTTCGCATGGATTTGAAGCTAACTCGTTTGTTTCGCCTGCATTTCAAGCCTTATCACTTCTATTCACAAGTATGTGAAGCTAAATCGTTCGTTTCGCATGGATTTGACGCTAAGCCTTCAACTTCGCGTTGACTTGATCCTGAATCACGTGTTTCTCATGGATTTGAGGCTTGCTCGTTTGTTTCGCATGCAGTTGAAGCTAAATCATGTATATCACAAGTATTTGAAGCTAAACCGTTCGAATCGCATGGATTTGAAGCTAAGCCTTCTACCTCGCATTGATTTGAAGATAAATCATGTGTTTCGCTTGGATTTGAAGCTAACTCGTTTGTTTCACATGATGTTGAAGCTAAATCATGTATATCAAAAGTGTTTGAAGCTAAACCATTTGTTTCGCATGGATTCGAAGGTAAGCCTTCTACTTCGCATTGATTTGAAGCTAAATCATGTCTATCGCTAGGATTTGAAGCTAACTCGTTTGTTTCGCATACTGTTGAAGCTAAACCATGTATAACACAAGTATTTGAGCCTGATCCATTTGTTTCGCATGGATTCGAAGATCAGTCTCCTAATTTGCATTGATTTGAAGGTAAATCATGCCTTTTGCATGCATTTAAAGCTAACTCGTTTGTTTCACCTGCATTTGAAGCTATATCAGAGATATTCGCAAGTATTTGAAGCTAAATCATTCGTTTCGCATGGATTTGAAGATAAGCCTTCTACTTCGAATTGATTTGATGCTAAATCATGTGTTTCGCATGGATTTGAAGCTAACTCGTTTGTTTCGCCTGCATTTCAAGCCTTATCACTTCTATTCACAAGTATGTGAAGCTAAATCGTTCGTTTCGCATGGATTTGACGCTAAGCCTTCAACTTCGCGTTGACTTGATCCTGAATCACGTGTTTCTCATGGATTTGAGGCTAGCTCGTTTGTTTCGCATGCAGTTGAAGCTAAATCATGTATATCACAAGTATTTGAAGCTAAACCGTTTGATTCGCATGGATTTGAAGATAAGCCTTCTACCTCGCATTGATTTGAAGATAAATCATGTGTTTCGCTTGGATTTGAAGCTAACTCGTTTGTTTCACATGATGTTGAAGCTAAATCATGTATATCACAAGTGTTTGAAGCTAAACCATTTGTTTCGCATGGATTCGAAGGTAAGCCTTCTACTTCGCATTGATTTGAAGCTAAATCATGTCTATCGCTAGGATTTGAAGCTAACTCGTTTGTTTCGCATACTGTTGAAGCTAAACCATGTATAACACAAGTATTTGAGCCTGATCCATTTGTTTCGCATGGATTCGAAGATCAGTCTCCTAATTTGCATTGATTTGAAGGTAAATCATGCCTTTTGCATGCATTTAAAGCTAACTCGTTTGTTTCACCTGCATTTGAAGCTATATCAGAGATATTCGCAAGTATTTGAAGCTAAATCATTCGTTTCGCATGGATTTGAAGATAAGCCTTCTACTTCGCATTGATTTGATGCTAAATCATGTGTTTCGCATGGATTTGAAGCTAACTCGTTTGTTTCGCCTGCATTTCAAGCCTTATCACTTCTATTCACAAGTATGTGAAGCTAAATCGTTCGTTTCGCATGGATTTGACGCTAAGCCTTCAACTTCGCTTTGACTTGATCCTGAATCACGTGTTTCTCATGGATTTGAGGCTAGCTCGATTGTTTCGCATGCAGTTGAAGCTAAATCAAGTATATCACGAGTATATGAAGCTAAACCGTTTGATTCGCATGGATTTGAAGATAAGCCTTCTACCTCGCATTGATTTGAAGATAAATCATGTGTTTCGCTTGGATTTGAAGCTAACTCGTTTGTTTCACATGATGTTGAAGCTAAATCATGTATATCACAAGTGTTTGAAGCTAAACCATTTGTTTCGCATGGATTCGAAGGTAAGCCTTCTACTTCGCATTGATTTGAAGCTAAATCATGTCTATCGCTAGGATTTGAAGCTAACTCGTTTGTTTCGCATACTGTTGAAGCTAAACCATGTATAACACAAGTATTTGAGCCTGATCCATTTGTTTCGCATGGATTCGAAGATCAGTCTCCTAATTTGCATTGATTTGAAGGTAAATCATGCCTTTTGCATGCATTTAAAGCTAACTCGTTTGTTCCACCTGCATTTGAAACTATATCAGAGATATTCGCAAGTATTTGAAGCTAAATCATTCGTTTCGCATGGATTTGAAGATAAGCCTTCTACTTCGCATTGATTTGATGCTAAATCATGTGTTTCGCATGGATTTGAGGCTAACTCGTTTGTTTCGCATGCAGTTGAATCTAAATCATGTATATCACAAGTATTTGAAGCTGATGCATTTGTTTCGCGTGAATATTAAGTTAAACCATGTGTTTCGCATGACTTTGACGCTAAATAATGTGTTTCGCTTGGCTATGAAGCCCAACTCGTTTGTTTCGACTGCATTTTAAGCTAAATCATGTATATCAGAAATATTTGAAGCTAAACCATTTGTTTCGCATCGATTTGAAACTAAATCGTTTGTTTCGCAGTTGAAGCTAAATCATGTATATCACAAGTATTTGAAGCTGAACCATTTGTTTCGAATAGATTTGAAGCTAAGCCTTCTACTTCGCATTGATTTGAAGCTAAATCATGTGTTTCGCTTGGATTTTAAGCTAACTCGTTTGTTTCACATGCAGTTGAAGTTAAATCATAAATATCACAAGTATTTGAAGCTAAACCATTCGTTTCGCATGGATTTGACGCTAAGCCTTCTGCTTCGCATTGATTTGATACTAAATCATGTGTTTCGAAAGGATTTGAAGTTGACTCGTTTGTTTCGCCTGCATTTGAAGCTATATCATGTATATCACAAGTATTTGAATCTGAACCATTTGATTCCCATGAATAGTACGCTAAACCATGTCTTTCGAATGAATTTGAAGCTAGATCATGTGTTTTAAATGGATTTGAAGCTAACACGTTTGTTTCGCATGCATTTGAAGCTAAATCATGTATTTCACATATAATTGAAGCTAAACGATTTGTTTCGCATGGATTCGAAGGTAAGCCTTCTACTTCGCATTGATTTGAAGCTAAATCATGTGTTTCGCATGGATTTAAAGCTAACTCGATTGTTTCGCATACTGTTGAAGCTAAATCATGTATATCAGAAGTATTTGAAGCTAAACCGTTCGAATCGCATGGATTTGAAGCTAAGCCTTCTACCTCGCATTGATTTGAAGATAAATCATGTGTTTCGCTTGGATTTGAAGCTAACTCGTTTGTTTCACATGATGTTGAAGCTAAATCATGTATATCAAAAGTGTTTGAAGCTAAACCATTTGTTTCGCATGGATTCGAAGATAACCCTTCTACTTCGCATTGATTTGAAGCTAAATCATGTGTTTCGCATGGATTTAAAGCTAACTCGATTGTTTCGCATACTGTTGAAGCTAAATCATGTATATCAGAAGTATTTGAAGCTAAACCGTTCGAATCGCATGGATTTGAAGCTAAGCCTTCTACCTCGCATTGATTTGAAGATAAATCATGTGTTTCGCTTGGATTTGAAGCTAACTCGTTTGTTTCACATGATGTTGAAGCTAAATCATGTATATCAAAAGTGTTTGAAGCTAAACCATTTGTTTCGCATGGATTCGAAGGTAAGCCTTCTACTTCGCATTGATTTGAAGCTAAATCATGTCTATCGCTAGGATTTGAAGCTAACTCGTTTGTTTCGCATACTGTTGAAGCTAAACCATGTATAACACAAGTATTTGAGCCTGATCCATTTGTTTCGCATGGATTCGAAGATCAGTCTCCTAATTTGCATTGATTTGAAGGTAAATCATGCCTTTTGCATGCATTTAAAGCTAACTCGTTTGTTTCACCTGCATTTGAAGCTATATCAGAGATATTCGCAAGTATTTGAAGCTAAATCATTCGTTTCGCATGGATTTGAAGATAAGCCTTCTACTTCGCATTGATTTGATGCTAAATCATGTGTTTCGCATGGATTTGAAGCTAACTCGTTTGTTTCGCCTGCATTTCAAGCCTTATCACTTCTATTCACAAGTATGTGAAGCTAAATCGTTCGTTTCGAATGGATTTGACGCTAAGCCTTCAACTTCGCGTTGACTTGATCCTGAATCACGTGTTTCTCATGGATTTGAGGCTAGCTCGATTGTTTCGCATGCAGTTGAAGCTAAATCATGTATATCACAAGTATTTGAAGCTAAACCGTTTGATTCGCATGGATTTGAAGATAAGCCTTCTACCTCGCATTGATTTGAAGATAAATCATGTGTTTCGCTTGGATTTGAAGCTAACTCGTTTGTTTCACATGATGTTGAAGCTAAATCATGTATATCACAAGTGTTTGAAGCTAAACCATTTGTTTCGCATGGATTCGAAGGTAAGCCTTCTACTTCGCATTGATTTGAAGCTAAATCATGTCTATCGCTAGGATTTGAAGCTAACTCGTTTGTTTCGCATACTGTTGAAGCTAAACCATGTATAACACAAGTATTTGAGCCTGATCCATTTGTTTCGCATGGATTCGAAGATCAGTCTCCTAATTTGCATTGATTTGAAGGTAAATCATGCCTTTTGCATGCATTTAAAGCTAACTCGTTTGTTTCACCTGCATTTGAAGCTATATCAGAGATATTCGCAAGTATTTGAAGCTAAATCATTCGTTTCGCATGGATTTGAAGATAAGCCTTCTACTTCGCATTGATTTGATGCTAAATCATGTGTTTCGCATGGATTTGAAGCTAACTCGTTTGTTTCGCCTGCATTTCAAGCCTTATCACTTCTATTCACAAGTATGTGAAGCTAAATCGTTCGTTTCGCATGGATTTGACGCTAAGCCTTCAACTTCGCGTTGACTTGATCCTGAATCACGTGTTTCTCATGGATTTGAGGCTAGCTCGTTTGTTTCGCATGCAGTTGAAGCTAAATCATGTATATCACAAGTATTTGAAGCTAAACCGTTTGATTCGCATGGATTTGAAGATAAGCCTTCTACCTCGCATTGATTTGAAGATAAATCATGTGTTTCGCTTGGATTTGAAGCTAACTCGTTTGTTTCACATGATGTTGAAGCTAAATCATGTATATCACAAGTGTTTGAAGCTAAACCATTTGTTTCGCATGGATTCGAAGGTAAGCCTTCTACTTCGCATTGATTTGAAGCTAAATCATGTCTATCGCTAGGATTTGAAGCTAACTCGTTTGTTTCACCTGCAATTGAAGCTACATCAGAGATATTCGCAAGTATTTGAAGCTAAATCATTCGTTTCGCATGGATTTGAAGATAAGCCTTCTACTTCGCATTGATTTGATGCTAAATCATGTGTTTCGCATGGATTTGAGGCTAACTCGTTTGTTTCGCATGCAGTTGAATCTAAATCATGTATATCACAAGTATTTGAAGCTGAAGCATTTGTTTCGCGTGAATATTAAGTTAAACCATGTGTTTCGCATGACTTTGACGCTAAATAATGTGTTTCGCTTGGCTATGAAGCCAAACTCGTTTGTTTCGACTGCATTTTAAGCTAAATCATGTATATCAGAAATATTTGAAGCTAAACCATTTGTTTCGCATCGATTTGAAACTAAATCGTTTGTTTCGCAGTTGAAGCTAAATCATGTATATCACAAGTATTTGAAGCTGAACCATTTGTTTCGAATAGATTTGAAGCTAAGCCTTCTACTTCGCATTGATTTGAAGCTAAATCATGTGTTTCGCTTGGATTTTAAGCTAACTCGTTTGTTTCACATGCAGTTGAAGTTAAATCATGAATATCACAAGTATTTGAAGCTAAACCATTCGTTTCGCATGGATTTGACGCTAAGCCTTCTGCTTCGCATTGATTTGATACTAAATCATGTGTTTCGAAAGGATTTGAAGTTGACTCGTTTGTTTCGCCTGCATTTGAAGCTATATCATGTATATCACAAGTATTTGAATCTGAACCATTTGATTCCCATGAATAGTACGCTAAACCATGTCTTTCGAATGAATTTGAAGCTAGATCATGTGTTTTAAATGGATTTGAAGCTAACACGTTTGTTTCGCATGCATTTGAAGCTAAATCATGTATTTCACATATAATTGAAGCTAAACGATTTGTTTCGCATGGATTCGAAGATAAGCCTTCTACTTCGCATTGTTTTGAAGCTAAATCATGTCTATCGCTAGGATTTGAAGCTAACTCGTTTGTTTCGCATACTGTTGAAGCTAAATCATGTATAACACAAGTATTTGAGCCTGAGCCATTTGTTTCGCATGGATTCGAAGATCAGCCTCCTAATTCGCGTTTATTTGAAGCTAAATCATGTGTTTCGCATAGATTTGAAGCTAACTGGTTTGTTTCGCATGCTGTTGAAGCTAAATCATGTATATCACAAGTATTTGAAGCTAAATCGTTTGATTCGCATGGATTTGAAGATAAGCCTTCTACCTCGCATTGATTTGAAGATAAATCATGTGTTTCGCTTGGATTTGAAGCTAACTCGTTTGTGTCGCATGCTGTTGAAGCTAAATCATGTATATCACAAGTATTTGAAGCTAAACCATTTGTTTCGCATCGATTCGAAGATAACCCTTCTACTTCGCATTGATTTGAAGCTAAATCATGTGTTTCGCATGGATTTAAAGCTAACTCGTTTGTTTCGCATACTGTTGAAGCTAAATCATGTATATCAGAAGTATTTGAAGCTAAACCGTTTGAATCGCATGGATTTGAAGCTAAGCCTTCTACCTCGCATTGATTTGAAGATAAATCATGTGTTTCGCTTGGATTTGAAGCTAACTCGTTTGTTTCACATGATGTTGAAGCTAAATCATGTATATCACAAGTGTTTGAAGCTAAACCATTTGTTTCGCATGGATTCGAAGGTAAGCCTTCTACTTCGCATTGATTTGAAGCTAAATCATGTCTATCGCTAGGATTTGAAGCTAACTCGTTTGTTTCGCCTGCATTTGAAGCTAAATCATGTATATCACAAGTATTTGAAGCTAAACCATTTGTTTCGCATGGATTTGAAGCTAAGCCTTCAACTTCGCGTTGACTTGATGCTAAATCCTGTTTTTCGCTTGGATTTGAAGCTGACTCGTTTGTTTCGCATGCTGTTGAAGCTAAATCATGTATATCACAAGTATTTGAAGCTAAACCATTTGTTTCGCATGGATTCGAAGCTAAGCCTTCAACTACGCGTTGACTTGATTCTAAATCATGTTTTTCGCTTGGATTTGAATCTAACTCGTTTTTTCGCATGCAGTTGAAGCTAAATCATGAATATCACAAGTATTTGAAGCTAAAACTTTTGATTCGCACGGATTTGAAGCTAAGCCTTCTACTTCGCATTGATTTGAAGCTAAATCATGTGTTTCGTATGGATTTGAAGCTAACTCGTTTGTTTCGTATGCTGTTGAAGCTAAATCATGTATATTACAAGTGTTTGAAGCTAAACCATTTGTTTCGCATGGATTCAAAGATCAGCCTTCTACTTCGCATTGATTTGAAGTTAAATCCTATGTTTCGCATGGATTTGAAGCTAATCGTTTGTATCGCATGCAGTTGAAGCTAAATCATGTATATCACAAGTATTTGAAGCTAAACCATTTGTTTCGCATGGATTCGAAGATAAGCTTTCTACTTCGCATTGAATTGAAGCTAAATCATGTATCTCGCATGTATTTGAAGCTAACACGTTTGTTTCGCATGCATTTGAAGCTTAATCTTGTATATCACATATAATTGAAGCTAAACCATTTGTTTCGCATGGATTCGAAGATAAGCCTTCTACTTCGCATTGATTTGAAGCTAAATCATGTCTATCGCTAGGATTTGAAGCTAACTCGTTTGTTTCGCATTCTGTTGAAGCTAAATCATGTATAACACAAATATTTGTGCCTGAGCCATTTGTTTCGCATGGATTCGAAGATCAGCCTCCTAATTTGCATTGATTTGATGGTAAATCATGTCTTTTGCGTGGATTTGAAGCTAACACGTTTGTTTCGTATGCTGTTGAAGATAAATCATGTATATCACAAGTATTTGAAGCTAAACAATCAGTTTCGCGTGGATTCAAAGATCAGCCTTCTACTTCGCATTGATTTGAACTTAAATCATATGTTTTGCAAGGATTCGAAGCTAATCGATTGTATCGCATGCAGTTGAAGCTAAATCATGTATATCACAAGTATTTGAAGCTAAACCATTTGTTTCGCATGGATTTGAAACTAAATCTTCTACTTCGCATTGATTTGTAGCTAAATCATCTGTTTCGGATAGATTTGAAGCTATGCCTTCTACTTCGCATTGATTTGAAGCTAAATCATGTGTTTCGCTTGTATTTGAAGCTAACTCGTTTGTTTCGAATGGATTCGATGATCAGCCATCTGCTTCGCGTTTATTTGAAGCTAAATCATGTGTTTCGGATGGATTTGAAGCTAAGCCTTCAACATCGCGTTGACTTGATGCTAAATCATGTTTTTCGCTTGGATTTGAAGCTGACTCGTTTGTTTCGCATGCTGTTGAAGCTAAATCATGTATATCACAAGTATTTGAAGCTAAACCATTTGTTTCGCATGGATTCGAAGCTAAGCCTTCAACTTCGCGTTGACTTGATGCTAAATAACGTTTTTCGCTTGGATTTGAAGCTAACTCGTTTTTTCGCATGCAGTTGAAGCTAAATCATGAATATCACAAGTATTTGAAGCTAAACCATCTGTTTCGTGTGGATTCGAATGTAAGCCTTCTACTTCGCATTGATTTGATGCTAAATCATGTGTTTCGCATGGATTTGAAGCTAACTCGTTTGTTTCTCTTGCTGTTGAATGTAAGTCATGTATATCACAAGTTTTTGAAGCTAAACCATTTGTTTCGGATTTATTCGGAGATCAGCCTTCTACTTCGCATTCATTTGAAGCTAAATCATGTTTTTCGCTTGGATTTGAAGCTGACTCGTTTGTTTCGCATGCTGTTGAAGCTAAATCATGTATATCACAAGTAGATGAAGCTAAACCATTTGATTCGCATGGATTTGAAGCTAAGCCTTCTACTTCGCATTGATTTGAAGCTAAATAATTTGTTTCGCTTTGAATTGAAGCTAACACGTTTGTTTCGCCTGTATTTCAAGCTATATCACTTATATTCACACGTATGTAAAGCTAAATGATTCGTTTCGCATGGATTTGAAGCTAAGCCTTCAACTTCGCGTTGACTTGATGCTCTATCATGTTTTTCGCTTCGGTGTGAAGCTACCTCGATTGCTTCGCTTGCATTTCAAGCTATTCCATTTATATCACATGTATTTGAAGGTATCTCATTTATTTCGCATGGATTTGATGCTATGCCATCTACTTCGCACTTCTTTGAAGCTAAATCATGTGAGTCGCTAGGATTTGAAGCTAACTCGTTTGTTTCGAATGCAGTTGAATCTAAATCATGTATATCCCAAGTATTTGATGCTAAACAATTTGTTTTGCAAGGATTCGGAGATGAGCCTTCTACTTCGCGTTGACTTGATGCTAAATCATGTTTTTCGCTTGAATTTGAAGCTAACTCGTTTGTTTCGCATGCTGTTGAAGCTAAATCATGTATATCGCAAGTATTTGAATCTGAACCATTTGATTAGCATGGATTCGAAGATCACCCTTCTTCTTCGCATTGATTTGAAGCCAAATCATGTGTTTCGCATGGATTTGACGCTAACTCGATTGTTTCGCATGCTGTTGAAGCTAAATTATGTATATCACAAGTATTTGAACTTAAACCGTTTGATTCTCATGGATTTGAATCTAAGCCTTCTACCTCGCATTGATTTGAAGATAAATCATGTGTTTCGCTTGGATTTGAAGCTAACTCGTTTGTTTCGCACGCACTTGAATCTAAATCAAGTATATCACAAGTATTTGAAGCTAAACGAATTGTTTCGCATGGATTTGAAGCTAACTCGTTTATTTCGCATGCAGTTGAAGCTAAATCATGTATGTCACAAGTATTTGAAGCTAAAACATTTGATTCGCATGGATTTGAATCTCAGCATTCTACTTCGCATTGATTTGAAGCTAAATCATGTGTTCCGCATGGATTTTAAGCTAACTCGTTTGTTTCGCATGCAGTTGAAGCTAAATCATGTATATCACAAGTATTTGCAGCTAAACCATTTGTTTCGCATGGATACGAAGATAAGCCTTCTACTTCGCATTGATTTGAAGCGAAATCATGTGTTTCGCTTGGATTTGAAGCTAACTCGTTTTTTTCGCTAGTAGTTGAAGCTAAATCATGCATATCACAAGTATTTGAAGCTAAACCATTTGTTTCGCATGGATTCGAAGATAAGCCTTCTACTTCGCATTGATTTTAATATAAATCATGTGTTTCGCATGGATTTGAAGCTAACTCGTTTGTTTCGCATGCAGTTGAAGCTGAATCATGTATATCACAAGTATTTGAAGCTAAACTATTCGTTTCGCATGGATTCGAAGATAAGCCTTCTACTTCGCATTGATTTGAAGCTAAATCATGTGTTTCGCATGGACTATAAGCTAACTCGTTTGATCCACATGCAGTTGAAGCTAAATCGTGTATATCACAAGTATATGAAGCTGATCCATTTGTTTCGCATGGATTCGAAGATAAGCCTTACACTTCGCATTGATTTGATGCTAAATCATGCGTTTCGCATAGATTTGAAGCTAACTGGTTTGTTTCGCATGCTGTTGAAGCTAAATCATGTATATCACAAGTATTTGAAGCAAAACAATTTGTTTCTCGTGGATTCGAAGATCAGCCTTCTACTTCGCATTGATTTAAAGCTAAATCATGTGTATCGCATGTATTTGAAGATAACTCGTTTGTTTCGCATGCTGTTGAAGCTAAATCAAATGTATCACAAGTATTTGAAGCTAAACCATTTGTTTCGCATGGATACGAAGATAACCCTTCTACTTCGCATTGATTTGAAGCTAAATCATGTGTTTCGCATGGATTATAAGCTAACTCGTTTGTTTCGCATGCAGTTGAAGCTAAATCATGTATATCACAAGTATTTGAAGCTAAACCATTTGTTTCGCATGGATTCGAAGATAAGACTTCTACTTCGCATTGATTTTAATCTTAATCATGTGTTTCGCATGGATTTGAAGCTAACTCGTTTGTATCGCATGCTTTTGTAGCTAAATCATGTACATCACATGTATTTGAAGCTAAACCATTTGTATCGCATGGAATCGAAGATTAGCCTCATACTTCGCATTGATTTGAAGCTAAATCATGTGTTCGCATGGATTTGAAACTAACTTGTTTGATTCGCGAGCAGTTGAAGCTAAATCAAGTGTATCACAAGTATTTGAAGCTAAACCATTTGTTTCGCATGGATTCGAAGATCAGCCTTCTACTTCGCATTGATTTGAAGCTAAATCATGTGTTACGCATGGATTTTAAGCTAACTCGTTTGTTTCGCATGCAGTTGATGCTAATTCATGTATATCACAAGTATTTGAAGCTAAACCATTTGTTTCGCATGGATTCGAAGATAAGCCTTCTACTTCGCATTGATTTGAAGCTAAGTCATGTGTTTCGCAAGGATTTTAAGCTAACTCGTTTTTTTTCGGATGCTGTTGAAGCTAAATCATGTATATCACAAGTATTTGAAGCTATATCATTTGTTTCGCATGGATTCGAAGATAACCCTTCCAATTCGCATTGATTTGAGGCTAAATCATGTGTTTCGCTTGGATTTGAAGCTAACTCGTTTTTTTCGCTAGTAGTTGAAGCTAAATCATGCATGTCACAAGTATTTGAAGCTAAACCATTTGTTTCGCATGGATTCGAAGATAAGCCTTCTACTTCGCATTGATTTTAATCTAAATCATGTGTTTCGCATGGATTTGAAGCTAACTCGTTTGTTTCGCATGCAGTTGAAGCTGAATCATGTATATCACAAGTATTTGAAGCTAAACCATTTGCTTCGCATGGATTCGAAGTTAACTCGTTTGTTTCGCATGCAGTTGAAGCTAAATCACGTATATCAGAAGTATTTGCAGCTAAACCATTTGTTTCGCATGGATACGAAGATAAGTCTTCTACTTCGCATTGATTTGAAGCTAAATCATGTGTTTCGCATGGATTTGAATCTAACTCGTTTGTTTCGCATGCTGTTGAAGCTAAATCATGTATATCGCAAGTATTTGAAGCTAAACCATTTGCTTCGCATGGATTCGAAGATCAGCCTTCTACTTCGCATTGATTTGATGCTAAATCATGTGTTTCGCATGGATTTGAAGCTTACTCGTTTGTTTCGCATGCTGTTGAAGCTAAATCATGTATATCACAAGTATTTGAAGCTAAACTATTCGTTTCGCATGGATTCGAAGATAACCCTTCTACTACGCATTGATTTGAAGCTAAATCATGTGTTTCGCATGGATTATAAGCTAACTCGTTTTTTTCGCATGCAGTTGTAGCTAAATCATGTATATCACAAGTATTAGAAGCTAAACCATTTGTTTCGCATGGATTCGAAGATAAGCCTTCTACTTCGTATTGATTATAATCTAAATCATGTGTTTCGCATGGATTTAAAGCTAACTCGTTTGTTTCACATGCAGTTGAAGCTGAATCATGTATATCACAAGTATTTGAAGCTAAACTATTCGTTTCGCATGGATTCGAAGATAAGCCTTCCACTTCGCATTGATTTGATGCTAAATCATGTTTTTCGCATGGATTTGAAGCTAACTCGTTTGTTTCGCATGCTGTTGAAGCTAACTCAAGTGTATCACAAGTATTTGAAGCTAAACCATTTGCTTCGCATGGATTCGAAGATCAGCCTTCTACTTCGCATTGATTTGAAGCTAAATCATGTGTTCCGCATGGATTTTAAGCTAACTCGTTTGTTTCGCATGCAGTTGAAGCTAAATCATGTATATCACAAGTATTTGAAGCTAAACCATTTGGTTCCCATGGTTTTGAAGCTAAACTTTCTACTTCGCATTGATTTGAAGATAAATCATGTGTTTCGCTTGGATTTGAAGATAGCTCATTTGTTTCGCATGCTGTTGAAGCTAAATCATGTATACCACAAGTATTTGAAGCTAACCCATTTGCTTCTCATGGATTCGAAGATCAGCCTTCTACTTCGCATTGATTTGATGCTAAATCATGTGTTTCGCATGGATTTGAAGCTAACTCGTTTGTTTCGCATGCTGTTGTAGCTAAATAATGTATATCACAAGTATTTGAAGCTATATCATACGTTTCGCATGGATTCCAAGATAACCCTTCTAATTCGCATTGATTTGAAGCTAAATCATGTGTTTCGCATGGATTTGAAGCTAACTCGTTTGTTTCGCATGCTGTTGAAGCTAAATCATGTATATCACAAGTATTTGAAGCTAAACTATTCGTTTCGCATGGATTCGAAGATAACCCTTCTACTTCGCATTGATTTGAAGCTAAATCATGTGTTTCGCATGGATTATAAGCTAACTCGTTTTTTTCGCATGCAGTTGTAGCTAAATCATGTATATCACAAGTATTTGAAGCTAAACCATTTGTTTCGCATGGATTCGAAGATAAGCCTTCTACTTCGTATTGATTATAATCTAAATCATGTGTTTCGCATGGATTTAAAGCTAACTCGTTTGTTTCGCATGCAGTTGAAGCTGAATCATGTATATCACAAGTATTTGAAGCTAAACTATTCGTTTCGCATGGATTCGAAGATAAGCCTTCCACTTCGCATTGATTTGATGCTAAATCATGTTTTTCGCAAGGATTTGAAGCTAACTCGTTTGTTTCGCATGCTGTTGAAGCTAACTCAAGTGTATCACAAGTATTTGAAGCTAAACCATTTGCTTCGCATGGATTCGAAGATCAGCCTTCTACTTCGCATTGATTTGAAGCTAAATCATGTGTTCCGCATGGATTTTAAGCTAACTCGTTTGTTTCGCATGCAGATGAAGCTAAATCATGTATATCACAAGTATTTGAAGCTAAACCATTTGATTCCCATGGTTTTGAAGCTAAGCTTTCTACTTCGCATTGATTTGAAGATAAATCATGTGTTTCGCTTGGATTTGAAGATAACTCATTTGTTTCGCATGCTGTTGAAGCTAAATCATGTATACCACAAGTATTTGAAGCTAACCAATTTGCTTCGCATGGATTCGAAGATCAGCCTTCTACTTCGCATTGATTTGATGCTAAATCATGTGTTTCGCATGGATTTGAAGCTAACTCGTTTGTTTCGCATGCTGTTGAAGCTAAATCATGTATATCACAAGTATTTGAAGCTATATCATACGTTTCGCATGGATTCCAAGATAACCCTTCTAATTCGCATTGATTTGAAGCTAAATCATGTGTTTCGCATGGATTTGAAGCTAACTCGTTTGTTTCGCATGCTGTTGAAGCTAAATCATGTATATCAAGAGTACTTGAAGCTATATCATACGTTTCGCATGGATTCCACGATAACCCTCCTAATTCGCATAGATTTGAAGATAAATCATGTGTTTCGCTTGGATTTGAATATAACTCATTTGTTTCGCATGCTGTTGAAGCTAAATCATGTATATCACAAGTATTTGAAGCTAAACCATTTGCTTCGCATGGATTCGAAGATCAGCCTTCTACTTGCATTGGTTTGAAGCTAAATCATGTGTTCCGCATGGCTTTTAAGCTAACTCGTTTGTTTCGCATGCAGTTGAAGCTAAATCATGTATATCACAAGTATTTGAAGCTAAACCATTTGTTCCGCATGGATTCGAAGATAAGCCTTCTACTTCGCATTGATTTTAATCTAAATCATGTGTTTCGCATGGATTTGAAGCTAGCTCGTTTGTTTCGCATGCAGTTGAAGCTGAATCATGTATATCAGAAGTATTTGAAGCTATATCATACGTTTCGCATGGATTCCAAGATAACCCTTCTAATTCGCATTGATTTGAATCTAAATCATGTGTTTCGCATGGATTTGAAGCTAACTCGTTTGTTTCGCATGCTGTTGAAGATAAATCATGTATGTCACAAGTATTTGAAGCTAAACCATTTGTTACGCATGGATTCGAAGATCAGCCTTCTACTTAGCATTGATTTGATGCTAAATCATGTGTTTCGCATGGATTTGAAGCTGACTCGTTTGTTTCGCATGCTGTTGAAGCTAAATCATGTATATCACAAGTATTTGAAGCTATATCATTTGTTTCGCATGGATTCGAAGATAACCCTTCTAATTCGCATTGATTTGAGGCTAAATCATGTGTTTCGCTTGGATTTGAAGCTAACTCGTTTGTTTCGCATGCTGTTGAAGCTAAATCATGTATATCACAAGTATTTGAAGCTAAACCATTTGTTTCGCATGGATTCGAAGATAAGCCTTCTACTTCGCATTGATTTTAATCTAAATCATGTGTTTCGCATGGATTTAAAGCTAACTCGTTTGTTTCGCATGCAGTTGAAGCTGAATCATGTATATCACAAGTATTTGAAACTAAACTATTCGTTTCGCATGGATTCGAAGATAAGCCTTCCACTTCGCATTGATTTGATGCTAAATCATGTGTTTCGCAAGGATTTGAAGCTAACTCGTTTGTTTCGCATGCTGTTGAAGCTAACTCAAGTGTATCAAAAGTATTTGAAGCTAAACCATTTGTTTCGCATGGATTCGAAGATCAGCCTTCTACTTAGCATTGATTTGATGCTAAATCATGTGTTTCGCATGGATTTGAAGCTGACTCGTTTGTTTCGCATGCTGTTGAAGCTAAATCATGTATATCACAAGTATTTGAAGCTATATCATTTGTTTCGCATGGATTCGAAGATAACCCTTCTAATTCGCATTGATTTGAGTCTAAATCATGTGTTTCGCTTGGATTTGAAGCTAACTCGTTTTTTTCGCTAGTAGTTGAAGCTAAATCATGCATATCACAAGTATTTGAAGCTAAACCATTTGTTTCGCATTTATTCGAAGCTAAGCCTTCTACTTCGCATTGATTTGAGGCTATATCATGTGTTTCGCTTGGTTTTGAAGCTAACTCGTTTTTTTCGCATGCAGTTGTAGCTAAATCATGTATTTCACAAGTATTTGAAGCTAAATCATTTGTGTCGCATGGATTCGAAGATAAGCCTTCTACTTCGCATTGATTTTAATCTAAATCATGTGTTTCGCATGGATTTGAAGCTAATTTGTTTGATTCGCGAGCAGTTGAAGCTAAATCAAGTGTATCACAAGTATTTGAAGCTAAACCATTTGCTTCGCATGGATAGGAAGATCAGCCTTCTACTTCGCATTGATTTGAAGCTAAATCATGTGTTCCGCATGGATTTTAAGCTAACTCGGTTGTTTCGCATGCAGTTGAAGCTAAATCATGTATATCACAAGTATTTGAAGCTAAACCATTTGTTTCGCATGGATTCCAAGATAAGCCTTCTACTTCGCATTGATTTTAATCTAAATCATGTGTTTCGCAAGGATTTTAAGCTAACTCGTTTGTTTCGGATGCTGTTGAAGCTAAATCATGTATATCACAAGTATTTGAAGCTATATCATTTGTTTCGCATGGATTCGAAGATAACCCTTCTAATTCGCATTGATTTGAGGCTAAATCATGTGTTTCGCTTGGATTTGAAGCTAACTCGTTTTTTTCGCTAGTAGTTGAAGCTAAATCATGCATATCACAAGTATTTGAAGCTAAACCATTTGGTTCGCATTTATTCGAAGCTAAGCCATCTACTTCGCATTGATTTGAGGCTAAATCGTGTGTTTCGCATGGATTTGAAGCTAGCTCGTTTGTTTCGCATGCTGTTGAAGCTAAATCATGTATATCACAAGTATTTGAAGCTAAACCATTTGTATCGCATGGGATCGAAGATAAGCCTCCTACATCGCATTGATTTGAAGCTAAATCATGTGTTCCGCATGGATTTTAAGCTAACTCGTTTGTTTCGCATGCAGTTGAAGCTAAATCATGTATATCACAAGTATTTGCAGCTAAACCATTTGTTTCGCATGGATACGAAGATAAGCCTTCTACTTCGCATTGATTTGAAGTTAAATCATGTGTTTCGCATGGATTTGAATCTAACTCGTTTATTTCGCACGCTGTTGAAGCTAAATCATGTATATCACAAGTATAAGAAGCTAATCCATTTGTTTCGCATGGATTCGAAGATAAGCCTTCTACTTCGCATTGATTTGAAGCTAAATCATGTGTTTCGCTTGGATTTGAAGCTAACTCGTTTTTTTCGCTAGTAGTTGAAGCTAAATCATGCATATCACAAGTATTTGAAGCTAAACCATTTGCTTCGCATGGATTCGAAGATAAGCCTTCTACATCGCATTGATTTTAATCTAAATCATGTGTTTCGCATGGATTTGAAGCTAACTCGTTTGTTTCGCATGCAGTTGAAGCTGAATCATGTATATCACAAGTATTTGAAGCTAAACTATTCGTTTCGCATGGATTCGAAGATAAGCCTTCCACTTCGCATTGATTTGATGCTAAATCATGTGTTTCGCATGGATTTGAAGCTAACTCGTTTGTTTCGCATGCTGTTGAAGCTAAATCATGTATATCGCAAGTATTTGAAGCTAAACCATTTGCTTCGCATGGATTCGAAGATCAGCCTTCTACTTCGCATTGATTTGAAGCTAAATCATGTGTTTCGCATGGATTTGAAGCTTACTCGTTTGTTTCGCATGCTGTTGAAGCTAAATCATGTATATCACAAGTATTTGAAGCTAAACCATTTGTTTCGCATGGATACGAAGATAACCCTTCTACTTCGCATTGATTTGAAGCTAAATCATGTGTTTCGCATGGATTATAAGCTAACTCGTTTGTTTCGCATGCAGTTGAAGCTAAACCGTGTATACCACAAGTATTTGAAGCTAAACCATTTGTTTCGCATGGATTCGAAGGTAAGCCTTCTACTTCGCATTGATTTGAAGCTAAATCATGTGTTTCGCATGGATTTGAATCTAACTCGTTTGTTTCGCATGCTGTTGAAGCTAAATCATGTATATCGCAAGTATTTGAAACTAAACCATTTGCTTCGCATGGATTCGAAGATCAGCCTTCTACTTCGCATTGATTTGAAGCTAAATCATGTGTTTCGCATGGATTTGAAGCTTACTCGTTTGTTTCGCATGCTGTTGAAGCTAAATCATGTATATCACAAGTATTTGAAGCTAAACTATTCGTTTCGCATGGATTCGAAGATAAGCCTTCTACTTCGCATTGATTTGAAGCTAAATCATGTGTTTCGCCTGGATTATAAGCTAACTCGTTTGTTTCGCATGCAGTTGAAGCTAAATCGTGTATATCACAAGTATATGAAGCTGATCCATTTGTTTCGCATGGATTCGAAGATAACCCTTCTACTTCGCATTGATTTGAAGCTAAATCATGTGTTTCGCATGGATTATAAGCTAACTCGTTTGTTTCGCATGCAGTTGAAGCTAAATCGTGTATACCACAAGTATTTGAAGTTAAACCATTTGTTTCGCATGGATTCGAAGATAAGCCTTCTACTTCGCATTGATTTGAAGCTAAATCATGTGTTTCGCATGGATTTGAATCTAACTCGTTTGTTTCGCATGCTGTTGAAGCTAAATCATGTATATCGCAAGTATTTGAAACTAAACCATTTGCTTCGCATGGATTCGAAGATCAGCCTTCTACTTCGCATTGATTTGAAGCTAAATCATGTGTTTCGCATGGATTTGAAGCTTACTCGTTTGTTTCGCATGCTGTTGAAGCTAAATCATGTATATCACAAGTATTTGAAGCTAAACCATTTGTTTCGCATGGATACGAAGATAACCCTTCTACTTCGCATTGATTTGAAGCTAAATCATGTGTTCCGCATGGATTTGAAGCTAACTCGTTTGTTTCGCATGCTGTTGAAGCTAACTCAAGTGTATCAAAAGTATTTGAAGCTAAACCATTTGCTTCGCATGGATTCGAAGATCAGCCTTCTACTTCGCATTGATTTGAAGCTAAATCATGTGTTCCGCATGGATTTTAAGCTAACTCGTTTGTTTCGCATGCAGTTGAAGCTAAATCATGTATATCACAAGTATTTGAAGCTAAACCATTTGATTCCCATGGTTTTGAAGCTAAGCTTTCTACTTCGCATTGATTTGAAGATAAATCATGTACTTCGCTTGGATTTGAAGATAACTCGTTTGTTTCGCATGCTGTTGAAGATAAATCATGTATGTCACAAGTATTTGAAGCTAAACCATTTGTTATGCATGGATTCGAAGATCAGCCTTCTACTTAGCATTGATTTGATGCTAAATCATGTGTTTCGCATGGATTTGAAGCTAACTCGTTTGTTTCGCATGCTGTTGAAGCTAAATCATGTATATCACAAGTATTTGAAGCTATATCATTTGTTTCGCATGGATTCGAAGGTAACCCTTCTAATTCGCATTGATTTGAGGCTAAATCATGTGTTTCGCTTGGATTTGAAGCTAACTCGTTTGTTTCGCATGCTGTTGAAGCTAACTCAAGTGTATCAAAAGTATTTGAAGCTAAACCATTTGCTTCGCATGGATTCGAAGATCAGCCTTCTACTTCGCATTGATTTGAAGCTAAATCATGTGTTCCGCATGGATTTTAAGCTAACTCGTTTGTTTCGCATGCAGTTGAAGCTAAATCATGTATATCACAAGTATTAGAAGCTAAACCATTTGATTCCCATGGTTTTGAAGCTAAGCTTTCTACTTCGCATTGATTTGAAGATAAATCATGTACTTCGCTTGGATTTGAAGATAACTCATTTGTTTCGCATGCTGTTGAAGCTAAATCATGTATATCACAAGTATTTGAAGCTAAACCATTTGCTTCGCATGGATTCGAAGATCAGCCTTCTACTTCGCATTGATTTGATGCTAAATCATGTGTTTCGCATGGATTTGAAGCTAACTCGTTTGTTTCGCATGCTGTTGAAGCTAAATCATGTATATCACAAGTATTTGAAGGTATATAATACGTTTCGCATGGATTCCAAGATAACCCTTCTAATTCGCATTGATTTGAAGCTAAATCATGTGTTTCGCATGGATTTGAAGCTAACTCGTTTGTTTCGCATGCTGTTGAAGCTAAATCATGTATATCACAAGTATTTGAAGCTAAACTATTTGTATCGGATGGGGTCGAAGATAAGCCTCCTACTTCGCATTGATTTGAAGCTAAATCATGCGTTTCGCATGGATTTGAAGCTAACTCGTTTGTATCGCATGCTGTTGAAGCTAAATCATATATATCACAAGTATTTGAAGCTAAACCATTTGTTTCGCATTTATTCGAAGCTAAGCCGTCTACTTCGCATTGATTTGAGGCTAAATCATGTGCTTCGCTTGGTTTTGAAGCTAACTCGTTTTTTTCGCATGCTGTTGTAGCTAACTCAAGTGTATCAAAAGTATTTGAAGCTAAACCATTTGCTTCACATGGATTCGAAGATCAGCCTTCTACTTCGCATTGATTTGAAGCTAAATCATGTGTTCCGCATGGATTTTAAGCTAACTCGTTTGTTTCGCATGCAGTTGAAGCTAAATCATGTATATCACAAGTATTTGAAGCTAAACCATTTGATTCCCATGGTTTTGAAGCTAAGCTTTCTACTTCGCATTGATTTGAAGATAAATCATGTGTTTCACTTGGATTTGAAGATAACTCATTTGTTTCGCATGCTGTTGAAGCTAAATCATGTATATTACAAGTATTTGAAGCTAAACCATTTGCTTCGCATGGATTCGGAGATCAGCCTTCTACTTCGCATTGATTTGATGCTAAATCATGTGTTTCGCATGGATTTCAAGCTAACTCGTCTGTTTCGCATGCTGTTGAAACTAAATCATGTATATCACAAGTATTTGAAGCTATATCATACGTTTCGCATGCATTCCAAGATAACCCTTCTAATGCGCATTAATTTGAAGATAAATCATGTGTTTCGCTTGGATTTGAAGCTAACTCGTTTGTTTCGCATTCTGTTGAAGCTAAATCAAGTGTATCAAAAGTATTTGAAGCTAAACCATTTGCTTCGCATGGATTCGAAGATCAGCCTTCTACTTCGCATTGATTTGAAGCTAAATCATGTCTTCCGCATGGATTTTAAGCTAACCCGTTTGTATCGCATGCAGTTGAAGCTAAATCATGTGCATCACAAGTAATTGAACCTAAACTATTCGTTACGCATGGATTCGAATTTAACTCGTTTGTTTCGCATGCAGTTGAAGCTAAATCACGTATATCACAAGTATTTGCAGCTAAACCATTTGTTTCGCATGGATTCGAAGATAAGCCTTCTACTTCGCATTGATTTTAATCTAAATCATGTGTTTCGCATGGATTTGAAGCTAACTCGTTTATTTCGCATGCTGTTGATGCTAAATCATGTAATCACACGTATTTGCAGCTAAACCATTTGTTACGCATGGATTCGAAGATCAGCCTTCTACTTCGCATTGATTTGAAGCTAAATCATGTGTTTCGCATGGATTTGAATCTAACTCGTTTATTTCGCATGCTGTTGAAGCTAAATCATGTATATCACAAGTATAAGAAGCTAAACCATTTGTTTCGCATTTATTCGAAGCTAAGCCTTCTACTTCGCATTGATTTGAGGCTCAATCATGTGTTTCGCTTGGTTTTGAAAATAACTCGTTTTTTTCGCATGCTGTTAAAGCTAAATCATGTATATCACAAGTATTTGAAGCTATATCATACGTTTCGCATGGATTCCAAGACAACCCTTCTAATTCGCATTGATTTGAAGCTAAATCATGTGTTTCGCATGGATTTGAAGCTAACTCGTTTGTTTCGCATGCTGTTGAAGCTAAATCATGTATATCACAAGTATTTGAAACTAAACCATTTGTTACGCATGGATTCGAAGATCAGCCTTCTACTTAGCATTGATTTGATGCTAAATCATGTGTTTCGCATGGATTTGAAGCTTACTCGTTTGTTTCGCATGCTGTTGAAGCTAAATCATGTATATCACAAGTATTTGAAGCTAAACCATTTGCTTCGCATGGATTCGAAGATCAGCCTTCTACTTCGCATTGCTTTGAAGCTAAATCATGTGTTTCGCATGGATTTGAAGCTAACTCGTTTGCATCGCATGCTGTTGAAGCTAAATCATATATATCACAAGTATTTGAAGCTAAACCATTTGTTTCGCATTTATTCGAAGCTAAGCCTTCTACTTCGCATTGATTTGAGGCTAAATCATGTGTTTCGCTTGGTTTTGAAGCTAACTCGTCTTTTTCGCATGCAGTTGTAGCTAAATCTTGTATATCACAAGTATTTGAAGCTAAACCATTTGTTTCGCATGGATTCGAAGATAAGCCTTCTACTTCGCATTGATTTTAATCTAAATCATGTGTTTCGCATGGATTTAAAGCTAACTCGTTTGTTTCGCATGCAGTTGAAGCTGAATCATGTATATCACAAGTATTTGAAGCTAAACTATTCGTTTCGCATGGATTCGAAGTTAACTCGTTTGTTTCGCATCGATACGAAGATAACCCTTCTACTTCGCATTGATTTGAAGCTAAATCATGTGTTTCGCATAGATTTGAATCTAACTCGTTTATTTCGCATGCTGTTGAAGCTAAATCATGTATATCACAAGTATAAGAAGCTATATCATACGTTTCGCATGGATTCCAAGATAACCCTTCTAATTCGCATTCATTTGAATCTAAATCATGTGTTTCGCATGGATTTGAAGCTAACTCGTTTATTTCGCATGCTGTTGAAGCTAAATCATGTAATCACAAGTATTTGCAGCTAAGCCATTTGTTACGCATTTATTCGAAGATCAGCCTTCTACTTCGCATTGATTTGATGCTAAATCATGTGTTTCGCATGGATTTGAAGCTAACTCGTTTGTTTCGCATGCTGTTGAAGCTAAATCATGTATACCACAAGTATTTGAAGCTATATCATACGTTTCGCATGGATTCCAAGATAACCCTTCTAATCCGCATTGATTTGAAGCTAAATCATGTGTTTCGCATGGATTTGAAGCTAACTCGTTTGTTTCGCATGCTGTTGAAGCTAAATCATGTACATCACAAGTATAAGAAGCTAATCCATTTGTTTCGCATGGATTCGAAGATATGCCTACTTCTTCGCATTGATTTGAAGCTAAATCATGCGTTTCGCATGGATTTGAATCTAACTCGTTTGTTTCGCATGCAGTTGAAGCTAAATCATGTGTGTCACAAGTATTTGAAGCTAAACCATTTGATTCCCATGGTTTTGAAGCTAAGCTTTCTACTTCGCATAGATTTGAAGATAAATAATGTGTTTCGCTTGGATTCGAATATAACTCATTTGTTTCGCATGCTGTTGAAGCTAAATCATGTATATCACAAGTATTTGAAGCTAAACCATTTGCTTCGCATGGATTCGAAGATCAGCCTTCTACTTCGCATTGATTTGATGCTAAATCATGTGTTTCGCATGGATTTGAAGCTAACTCGTTTGTTTCGCATGCTGTTGAAGCTAAATCATGTATATCACAAGTATTTGAAGCTATATCATACGTTTCGCATGGATTCCAAGATAACCCTTCTAATTCGCATTGATTTGAAGCTAAATCATGTGTTTCGCATGGATTTGAAGCTAACTCGTTTGTTTCGCATGCTGTTGAAGCTAAATCATGTATATCACAAGTATTTGAAGCTAAACCATTTGTATCGCATTGATTTGAAGCTAAATCATGTGTTTCGCATGGATTTGAAGCTAACTCGTTTGTTTCGCATGCAGTTGAAGCTAAATCATGTATATCACAAGTATTTGCAGCTAAACCAATTGTTACGCATGGATTCGAAGATCAGCCTTCTACTTCGCATTGATTTGAAGCTAAATCATGTGTTTCGCTTGGTTTTGAAGCTAACTCGTTTGTTTCGCATGCTGTTGAAGCTAAATCATATATATCACAAGTATTTGAAGCTAAACCATTTGTTTCGCATATATTCGAAGCTAAGCCTTCTAGTTCGCATTGATTTGAGGCTAAATCAAATGTTTCGCTTGGTTTTGAAGCTAACTCGTTTTTTTCGCATGCAGTTGTAGCTAAATCATGTATATCACAAGTATTTGAAGCTAAACCATTTGTTTCGCATGGATTCGAAGATAAGCCTTCTACTTCGCATTGATTTTAATCTAAATCATGTCTTTCGCATGGATTTAAAGCTAACTCGTTTTTTTCGCATGCAGTTGGAGCAGAATCATGTATATCACAAGTATTTGAAGCTAAACCATTTGTTTCGCATGGATTCGAAGATAAGCCTTCTACTTCGCATTGATTTTAATCTAAATCATGTGTTTCGCATGGATTTAAAGCTAACTCGTTTGTTTCGCATGCAGTTGAAGCTGAATCATGTATATCACAAGTATTTGAAGCTAAACTATTCGTTTCGCAAAGATTCGAAGATAAGTCTTCCACTTCGCATTGATTTGATGCTAAATCATGTGTTTCGCAAGGATTTGAAGCTAACTCGTTTGTTTCGCATGCTGTTGAAGCTAACTCAAGTGTATCAAAAGTATTTGAAGCTAAACCATTTGCTTCGCATGGATTCGAAGATCAGCCTTCTACTTCGCATTGATTTGAAGCTAAATCATGTGTTCCGCATGGATTTTAAGCTAACTCGTTTGCTTCGCATGCAGTTGAATCTAAATCATGTATATCACAAGTATTTGAAGCTACACCATTTGTATCGCACGGGATCGAAGATAAGCCTCCTACTTCGCATTGATTTGAAGCTAAATCATGTGTTTCGCATGGATTTGAAGCTAACTCGTTTGTTTCGCATGCAGTTGAAGCTAAATCATGTATATCACAAGTATTTGAAGCTAAACCATTTGATTCCCATGGTTTTGAAGCTAAGCTTTCTACTTCGCATTGATTTGAAGATAAATCATGTGTTTCACTTGGATTTGAAGATAACTCATTTGTTTCGCATGCTGTTGAAGCTAAATCATGTATATTACAAGTATTTGAAGCTAAACCATTTGCTTCGCATGGATTCGGAGATCAGCCTTCTACTTCGCATTGATTTGATGCTAAATCATGTGTTTCGCATGGATTTCAAGCTAACTCGTCTGTTTCGCATGCTGTTGAAACTAAATCATGTATATCACAAGTATTTGAAGCTATATCATACGTTTCGCATGCATTCCAAGATAACCCTTCTAATGCGCATTAATTTGAAGATAAATCATGTGTTTCGCTTGGATTTGAAGCTAACTCGTTTGTTTCGCATTCTGTTGAAGCTAAATCAAGTGTATCAAAAGTATTTGAAGCTAAACCATTTGCTTCGCATGGATTCGAAGATCAGCCTTCTACTTCGCATTGATTTGAAGCTAAATCATGTCTTCCGCATGGATTTTAAGCTAACCCGTTTGTATCGCATGCAGTTGAAGCTAAATCATGTGCATCACAAGTAATTGAACCTAAACTATTCGTTACGCATGGATTCGAATTTAACTCGTTTGTTTCGCATGCAGTTGAAGCTAAATCACGTATATCACAAGTATTTGCAGCTAAACCATTTGTTTCGCATGGATTCGAAGATAAGCCTTCTACTTCGCATTGATTTTAATCTAAATCATGTGTTTCGCATGGATTTGAAGCTAACTCGTTTATTTCGCATGCTGTTGATGCTAAATCATGTAATCACACGTATTTGCAGCTAAACCATTTGTTACGCATGGATTCGAAGATCAGCCTTCTACTTCGCATTGATTTGAAGCTAAATCATGTGTTTCGCATGGATTTGAATCTAACTCGTTTATTTCGCATGCTGTTGAAGCTAAATCATGTATATCACAAGTATAAGAAGCTAAACCATTTGTTTCGCATTTATTCGAAGCTAAGCCTTCTACTTCGCATTGATTTGAGGCTAAATCATGTGTTTCGCTTGGTTTTGAAAATAACTCGTTTTTTTCGCATGCTGTTAAAGCTAAATCATGTATATCACAAGTATTTGAAGCTATATCATACGTTTCGCATGGATTCCAAGACAACCCTTCTAATTCGCATTGATTTGAAGCTAAATCATGTGTTTCGCATGGATTTGAAGCTAACTCGTTTGTTTCGCATGCTGTTGAAGCTAAATCATGTATATCACAAGTATTTGAAACTAAACCATTTGTTACGCATGGATTCGAAGATCAGCCTTCTACTTAGCATTGATTTGATGCTAAATCATGTGTTTCGCATGGATTTGAAGCTTACTCGTTTGTTTCGCATGCTGTTGAAGCTAAATCATGTATATCACAAGTATTTGAAGCTAAACCATTTGCTTCGCATGGATTCGAAGATCAGCCTTCTACTTCGCATTGCTTTGAAGCTAAATCATGTGTTTCGCATGGATTTGAAGCTAACTCGTTTGCATCGCATGCTGTTGAAGCTAAATCATATATATCACAAGTATTTGAAGCTAAACCATTTGTTTCGCATTTATTCGAAGCTAAGCCTTCTACTTCGCATTGATTTGAGGCTAAATCATGTGTTTCGCTTGGTTTTGAAGCTAACTCGTCTTTTTCGCATGCAGTTGTAGCTAAATCTTGTATATCACAAGTATTTGAAGCTAAACCATTTGTTTCGCATGGATTCGAAGATAAGCCTTCTACTTCGCATTGATTTTAATCTAAATCATGTGTTTCGCATGGATTTAAAGCTAACTCGTTTGTTTCGCATGCAGTTGAAGCTGAATCATGTATATCACAAGTATTTGAAGCTAAACTATTCGTTTCGCATGGATTCGAAGTTAACTCGTTTGTTTCGCATCGATACGAAGATAACCCTTCTACTTCGCATTGATTTGAAGCTAAATCATGTGTTTCGCATAGATTTGAATCTAACTCGTTTATTTCGCATGCTGTTGAAGCTAAATCATGTATATCACAAGTATAAGAAGCTATATCATACGTTTCGCATGGATTCCAAGATAACCCTTCTAATTCGCATTCATTTGAATCTAAATCATGTGTTTCGCATGGATTTGAAGCTAACTCGTTTATTTCGCATGCTGTTGAAGCTAAATCATGTAATCACAAGTATTTGCAGCTAAGCCATTTGTTACGCATTTATTCGAAGATCAGCCTTCTACTTCGCATTGATTTGATGCTAAATCATGTGTTTCGCATGGATTTGAAGCTAACTCGTTTGTTTCGCATGCTGTTGAAGCTAAATCATGTATACCACAAGTATTTGAAGCTATATCATACGTTTCGCATGGATTCCAAGATAACCCTTCTAATCCGCATTGATTTGAAGCTAAATCATGTGTTTCGCATGGATTTGAAGCTAACTCGTTTGTTTCGCATGCTGTTGAAGCTAAATCATGTACATCACAAGTATAAGAAGCTAATCCATTTGTTTCGCATGGATTCGAAGATATGCCTACTTCTTCGCATTGATTTGAAGCTAAATCATGCGTTTCGCATGGATTTGAATCTAACTCGTTTGTTTCGCATGCAGTTGAAGCTAAATCATGTGTGTCACAAGTATTTGAAGCTAAACCATTTGATTCCCATGGTTTTGAAGCTAAGCTTTCTACTTCGCATAGATTTGAAGATAAATAATGTGTTTCGCTTGGATTCGAATATAACTCATTTGTTTCGCATGCTGTTGAAGCTAAATCATGTATATCACAAGTATTTGAAGCTAAACCATTTGCTTCGCATGGATTCGAAGATCAGCCTTCTACTTCGCATTGATTTGAAGCTAAATCATGTGTTTCGCTTGGTTTTGAAGCTAACTCGTTTGTTTCGCATGCTGTTGAAGCTAAATCATATATATCACAAGTATTTGAAGCTAAACCATTTGTTTCGCATATATTCGAAGCTAAGCCTTCTAGTTCGCATTGATTTGAGGCTAAATCAAATGTTTCGCTTGGTTTTGAAGCTAACTCGTTTTTTTCGCATGCAGTTGTAGCTAAATCATGTATATCACAAGTATTTGAAGCTAAACCATTTGTTTCGCATGGATTCGAAGATAAGCCTTCTACTTCGCATTGATTTTAATCTAAATCATGTCTTTCGCATGGATTTAAAGCTAACTCGTTTTTTTCGCATGCAGTTGGAGCAGAATCATGTATATCACAAGTATTTGAAGCTAAACCATTTGTTTCGCATGGATTCGAAGATAAGCCTTCTACTTCGCATTGATTTTAATCTAAATCATGTGTTTCGCATGGATTTAAAGCTAACTCGTTTGTTTCGCATGCAGTTGAAGCTGAATCATGTATATCACAAGTATTTGAAGCTAAACTATTCGTTTCGCAAAGATTCGAAGATAAGTCTTCCACTTCGCATTGATTTGATGCTAAATCATGTGTTTCGCAAGGATTTGAAGCTAACTCGTTTGTTTCGCATGCTGTTGAAGCTAACTCAAGTGTATCAAAAGTATTTGAAGCTAAACCATTTGCTTCGCATGGATTCGAAGATCAGCCTTCTACTTCGCATTGATTTGAAGCTAAATCATGTGTTCCGCATGGATTTTAAGCTAACTCGTTTGCTTCGCATGCAGTTGAATCTAAATCATGTATATCACAAGTATTTGAAGCTACACCATTTGTATCGCACGGGATCGAAGATAAGCCTCCTACTTCGCATTGATTTGAAGCTAAATCATGTGTTTCGCATGGATTTGAAGCTAACTCGTTTGTTTCGCATGCTGTTGAAGCTAAATCATACATATCACAAGTATTTGAAGCTAAACCATTTGTTTCGCATTTATTCGAAGCTAAGCCTTCTACTTCGCATTGATTTGAGGCTAAATCATGTGTTTCGCTCGGTTTTGAAGCTAAATCATGTATATCACAAGTATTTGAAGCTAAACCATTTGCTTCGCATGGATTCGAAGATCAGCCTTCTACTTCGCATTGATTTGATGCTAAATCATGTGTTTCGCATGGATTTGAAGCTAACTCGTTTGTTTCGCATGCTGTTGAAGCTAAATCATGTATATCACAAGTATTTGAAGCTATATCATACGTTTCGCATGCATTCCAAGATAACCCTTCTAATTCGCATTGATTTGAAGATATATCATGTGTTTCGTTTGGATTTGAATATAACTCATTTGTTTCGCATGCTGTTGAAGCTAAATCATGTATATCACAAGTATTTGAAGCTAAACCATTTGCTTCGCATGGATTCGAAGATCAGCCTTCTACTTCGCATTGATTTGATGCTAAATCATGTGTTTCGCATGGATTTGAAGCTAACTCGTTTGTTTCGCATGCTGTTGGAGCTAAATCATGTATACCACAATTATTTGAAGCTATATCATACGTTTCGCATGGATTCCAAGATAACCCTTCTAATTCGCATGATTTGAAGCTAAATCATGTGTTTCGCATGGACTTAAAGCTAACTCGTTTGTTTCGCATGCAGTTGAAGCTGAATCATGTATAACAACAAGTATTTGAAGCTAAACTATACGTTTCGCATGGATTCGAAGATAAGTCTTCCACTTAGCATTGATTTGATGCAAAATCATGTGTTTCGCAAGGATTTGAAGCTAACTCGTTTGTTTCGCATGCTGATGAAGCTAACTCAAGTGTATCAAAAGTATTTGAAGCTAAACCATTTGCTTCGCATGGATTCGAAGATCAGCCTTCTACTTCGCATTGATTTGAAGCTAAATCATGTGTTCCGCATGGATTTTAAGCTAACTCGTTTGTTTCGCATGCAGTTGAAGCTGAATCATGTATATCACAAGTATTTGAAGCTAAACTATTCGTTTCGCATGGATCCGAAGATAAGCCTTCCACTTCGCATTGATTTGAGGCTAAATCATGTGTTTCGCTCGGTTTTGAAGCTAAATCATGTATATCACAAGTATTTGAAGCTAAACCATTTGCTTCGCATGGATTCGAAGATCAGCCTTCTACTTCGCATTGATTTGATGCTAAATCATGTGTTTCGCATGGATTTGAAGCTAACTCGTTTGTTTCGCATGCTGTTGAAGCTAAATCATGTATACCACAAGTATTTGAAGCTATATCATACGTTTCGCATGGATTCCAAGATAACCCTTCTAATTCGCATTGATTTGAAGCTAAATCATGCGTTTCGCATGGATTTGAAGCTAACTCGTTTATTTCGCATGCTGTTGTAGCTAAATCATGTTCATCACAAGTATAAGAAGCTAATCCATTTGTTTCGCATGGATTCGAAGATATGCCTACTTCTTCGCATTGATTTGAAGCTAAATCATGTGTTTCGCATGGATTTGAATCTAACTCGTTTGTTTCGGATGCTGTTGAAGTTAAATCATGTATATCACAAGTATTTGAAGCTATATCATTTGTTTCGCATGGATTCGAAGATAACCCTTCTAATTCGCATTGATTTGAAGCTAAATCATGTGTTTCGCATGGATTTGAATCTAACTCGTTTGTTTCGCATGCTGTTGAAGCTAAATCATATATATCACAAGTATTTGAAGCTAAACCATTTGTTTCGCATTTATTCGATGCTAAGCCTTCTACTTCGCATTGATTTGAGGCTAAATCATGTGTTTCGCTTGGTTTTAAAGCTAACTCGTTTTTTTCGCATGCAGTTGGAGCAGAATCATGTATATCACAAGTATTTGAAGCTAAACCATTTGTTTCGCATGGATTCGAAGATAAGCCTTCTACTTCGCATTGATTTTAATCTAAATCATGTGTTTCGCATGGATTTAAAGCTAACTCGTTTGTTTCGCATGCAGTTGAAGCTGAATCATGTATATCACAAGTATTTGAAGCTAAACTATTCGTTTCGCAAAGATTCGAAGATAAGTCTTCCACTTCGCATTGATTTGATGCTAAATCATGTGTTTCGCAAGGATTTGAAGCTAACTCGTTTGTTTCGCATGCTGTTGAAGCTAACTCAAGTGTATCAAAAGTATTTGAAGCTAAACCATTTGCTTCGCATGGATTCGAAGATCAGCCTTCTACTTCGCATTGATTTGAAGCTAAATCATGTGTTCCGCATGGATTTTAAGCTAACTCGTTTGCTTCGCATGCAGTTGAATCTAAATCATGTATATCACAAGTATTTGAAGCTACACCATTTGTATCGCACGGGATCGAAGATAAGCCTCCTACTTCGCATTGATTTGAAGCTAAATCATGTGTTTCGCATGGATTTGAAGCTAACTCGTTTGTTTCGCATGCTGTTGAAGCTAAATCATACATATCACAAGTATTTGAAGCTAAACCATTTGTTTCGCATTTATTCGAAGCTAAGCCTTCTACTTCGCATTGATTTGAGGCTAAATCATGTGTTTCGCTCGGTTTTGAAGCAAAATCATGTATATCACAAGTATTTGAAGCTAAACCATTTGCTTCGCATGGATTCGAAGATCAGCCTTCTACTTCGCATTGATTTGATGCTAAATCATGTGTTTCGCATGGATTTGAAGCTAACTCGTTTGTTTCGCATGCTGTTGAAGCTAAATCATGTATATCACAAGTATTTGAAGCTATATCATACGTTTCGCATGCATTCCAAGATAACCCTTCTAATTCGCATTGATTTGAAGATATATCATGTGTTTCGCTTGGATTTGAATATAACTCATTTGTTTCGCATGCTGTTGAAGCTAAATCATGTATATCACAAGTATTTGAAGCTAAACCATTTGCTTCGCATGGATTCGAAGATCAGCCTTCTACTTCGCATTGATTTGATGCTAAATCATGTGTTTCGCATGGATTTGAAGCTAACTCGTTTGTTTCGCATGCTGTTGGAGCTAAATCATGTATACCACAATTATTTGAAGCTATATCATACGTTTCGCATGGATTCCAAGATAACCCTTCTAATTCGCATGATTTGAAGCTAAATCATGTGTTTCGCATGGACTTAAAGCTAACTCGTTTGTTTCGCATGCAGTTGAAGCTGAATCATGTATAACAACAAGTATTTGAAGCTAAACTATACGTTTCGCATGGATTCGAAGATAAGTCTTCCACTTAGCATTGATTTGATGCAAAATCATGTGTTTCGCAAGGATTTGAAGCTAACTCGTTTGTTTCGCATGCTGATGAAGCTAACTCAAGTGTATCAAAAGTATTTGAAGCTAAACCATTTGCTTCGCATGGATTCGAAGATCAGCCTTCTACTTCGCATTGATTTGAAGCTAAATCATGTGTTCCGCATGGATTTTAAGCTAACTCGTTTGTTTCGCATGCAGTTGAAGCTGAATCATGTATATCACAAGTATTTGAAGCTAAACTATTCGATTCGCATGGATCCGAAGATAAGCCTTCCACTTCGCATTGATTTGAGGCTAAATCATGTGTTTCGCTCGGTTTTGAAGCTAAATCATGTATATCACAAGTATTTGAAGCTAAACCATTTGCTTCGCATGGATTCGAAGATCAGCCTTCTACTTCGCATTGATTTGATGCTAAATCATGTGTTTCGCATGGATTTGAAGCTAACTCGTTTGTTTCGCATGCTGTTGAAGCTAAATCATGTATACCACAAGTATTTGAAGCTATATCATACGTTTCGCATGGATTCCAAGATAACCCTTCTAATTCGCATTGATTTGAAGCTAAATCATGCGTTTCGCATGGATTTGAAGCTAACTCGTTTATTTCGCATGCTGTTGTAGCTAAATCATGTACATCACAAGTATAAGAAGCTAATCCATTTGTTTCGCATGGATTCGAAGATATGCCTACTTCTTCGCATTGATTTGAAGCTAAATCATGTGTTTCGCATGGATTTGAATCTAACTCGTTTGTTTCGGATGCTGTTGAAGTTAAATCATGTATATCACAAGTATTTGAAGCTATATCATTTGTTTCGCATGGATTCGAAGATAACCCTTCTAATTCGCATTGATTTGAAGCTAAATCATGTGTTTCGCATGGATTTGAATCTAACTCGTTTGTTTCGCATGCTGTTGAAGCTAAATCATATATATCACAAGTATTTGAAGCTAAACCATTTGTTTCGCATTTATTCGATGCTAAGCCTTCTACTTCGCATTGATTTGAGGCTAAATCATGTGTTTCGCTTGGTTTTAAAGCTAACTCGTTTTTTTCGCATGCAGTTGTAGCTAAATCATGTATATCACAAGTATTTGAAGCTAAACCATTTGTTTCGCATGGATTCGAAGATAAGCCTTCTACTTCGCATTGATTTTAATCTAAATCATGTGTTTCGCATGGATTTAAAGCTAACTCGTTTGTTTCGCATGCAGTTGAAGCTGAATCATGTATAACACAAGTATTTGAAGCTAAACTATTCGTTTCGCATGGATCCGAAGATAAGCCTTCCACTTCGCATTGATTTGAGGCTAAATCATGTGTTTCGCTCGGTTTTGAAGCTAAATCATGTATATCACAAGTATTTGAAGCTAAACCATTTGCTTCGCATGGATTCGAAGATCAGCCTTCTACTTCGCATTGATTTGATGCTAAATCATGTGTTTCGCATGGATTTGAAGCTAACTCGTTTGTTTCGCATGCTGTTGAAGCTAAATCATGTATACCACAAGTATTTGAAGCTATATCATACGTTTCGCATGGATTCCAAGATAACCCTTCTAATTCGCATTGATTTGAAGCTAAATCATGCGTTTCGCATGGATTTGAAGCTAACTCGTTTATTTCGCATGCTGTTGTAGCTAAATCATGTACATCACAAGTATAAGAAGCTAATCCATTTGTTTCGCATGGATTCGAAGATATGCCTACTTCTTCGCATTGATTTGTAGCTAAATCATGTGTTTCGCATGGATTTGAATCTAACTCGTTTGTTTCGGATGCTGTTGAAGTTAAATCATGTATATCACAAGTATTTGAAGCTATATCATTTGTTTCGCATGGATTCGAAGATAACCCTTCTAATTCGCATTGATTTGAAGCTAAATCATGTGTTTCGCATGGATTTGAATCTAACTCGTTTGTTTCGCATGCTGTTGAAGCTAAATCATATATATCACAAGTATTTGAAGCTAAACCATTTGTTTCGCATTTATTCGATGCTAAGCCTTCTACTTCGCATTGATTTGAGGCTAAATCATGTGTTTCGCTTGGTTTTAAAGCTAACTCGTTTTTTTCGCATGCAGTTGTAGCTAAATCATGTATATCACAAGTATTTGAAGCTAAACCATTTGTTTCGCATGGATTCGAAGATAAGCCTTCTACTTCGCATTGATTTTAATCTAAATCATGTGTTTCGCATGGATTTAAAGCTAACTCGTTTGTTTCGCATGCAGTTGAAGCTGAATCATGTATAACACAAGTATTTGAAGCTAAACTATTCGTTTCGCATGGATTCGAAGATAAGTCTTCCACTTCGCATTGATTTGATGCAAAATCATGTGTTTCGCAAGGATTTGAAGCTAACTCGTTTGTTTCGCATGCTGTTGAAGCTAACTCAAGTGTATCAAAAGTATTTGAAGCTAAACCATTTGCTTCGCATGGATTCGAAGATCAGCCTTCTACTTCGCATTGATTTGAAGCTAAATCATGTGTTCCGCATGGATTTTAAGCTAACTCGTTTGTTTCGCATGCAGTTGAAGCTGAATCATGTATATCACAAGTATTTGAAGCTAAACTATTCGTTTCGCATGGATTCGAAGATAAGCCTTCCACTTCGCATTGATTTGAGGCTAAATCATGTGTTTCGCTCGGTTTTGAAGCTAAATCATGTATATCACAAGTATTTGAAGCTAAACCATTTGCTTCGCATGGATTCGAAGATCAGCCTTCTACTTCGCATTGATTTGATGCTAAATCATGTGTTTCGCATGGATGTGAAGCTAACTCGTTTGTTTCGCATGCTGTTGAAGCTAAATCATGTATATCACAAGTATTTGATGCTATATCATACGTTTCGCATGCATTCCAAGATAACCCTTCTAATTCGTATTGATTTGAAGATAAATCATGTGTTTCGCTTGGATTTGAATATAACTCATTTGTTTCGCATGCTGTTGTAGCTAAATCATGTATATCACAAGTATTTGAAGCTAAACCATTTGCTTCGCATGGATTCGAAGATCAGCCTCCTACTTCGCATTGATTTGATGCTAAATCATGTGTTTCGCATGGATTTGAAGCTAACTCGTTTGTTTCGCATGCTGTTGAAGCTAAATCATGTATACCACAAGTATTTGAAGCTATATCATACGTTTCGCATGGATTCCAAGATAACCCTTCTAATTCGCATTGATTTGAAGCTAAATCATGCGTTTCGCATGGATTTGAAGCTAACTCGTTTATTTCGCATGCTGTTGTAGCTAAATCATGTACATCACAAGTATAAGAAGCTAATCCATTTGTTTCGCATGGATTCGAAGATATGCCTACTTCTTCGCATTGATTTGAAGCTAAATCATGTGTTTCGCATGGATTTGTATCTAACTCGTTTGTTTCGGATGCTGTTGAAGTTAAATCATGTATATCACAAGTATTTGAAGCTATATCATTTGTTTCGCATGGATTCGAAGATAACCCTTCTAATTCGCATTGATTTGAAGCTAAATCATGTGTTTCGCATGGATTTGAAGCTAACTCGTTTGTTTCGCATGCTGTTGAAGCTAAATCATATATATCACAAGTATTTGAAGCTAAACCATTTGTTTCGCATTTATTCGATGCTAAGCCTTCTACTTCGCATTGATTTGAGGCTAAATCATGTGTTTCGCTCGGTTTTGAAGCTAACTCGTTTGTTTCGCATGCTGTTGAAGCTAAATCATGTATACCACAAGTATTTGAAGCTATATCATACGTTTCGCATGCATTCCAAGATAACCCTTCTAATTCGCATTGATTTGAAGCTAAATCATGTGTTTCGCATGGATTTGAAGCTAACTCGTTTGTTTCGCATGCTGTAGAAGCTAAATCATATATATCACAAGTATTTGAAGCTAAACCATTTGTTTCGCATTTAATCGATGCTAAGCCTTCTACTTCGCATTGATTTGAGGCTAAATCATGTGTTTCGCTTGGTTTTAAAGCTAACTCGTTTTTTTCGCATGCAGTTGTAGCTAAATCGTGTATATCACAAGTATTTGAAGCTAAACCATTTGTTTCGCATGGATTCGAAGATAAGCCTTCTACTTCGCATTGATTTTAATCTAAATCATGTGTTTCGCATGGATTTAAAGCTAACTCGTTTGTTTCGCATGCAGTTGAAGCTGAATCATGTATATCACAAGTATTTGAAGCTAAACTATTCGTTTCGCATGGATTCGAAGATAAGCCTTCCACTTCGCATTGATTTGAGGCTAAATCATGTGTTTCGCTCGGTTTTGAAGCTAAATCATGCATATCACAAGTATTTGAAGCTAAACCATTTGCTTCGCATGGATTCGAAGATCAGCCTTCTACTTCGCATTGATTTGATGCTAAATCATGTGTTTCGCATGGATTTGAAGCTAACTCGTTTGTTTCGCATGCTGTTGAAGCTAAATCATGTATATCACAAGTATTTGAAGCTATATCATACGTTCCGCATGCATTCCAATATAACCCTTCTAACTCGCATTGATTTGAAGATAAATCATGTGTCTCGCTTGGATTTGAATATATCTCGTTTGTTTCGCATGCTGTTGAAGCTAAATCAAGTGTATCAAAAGTATTTGAAGCTAAACCATTTGCTTCGCATGGATTCGAAGATCAGCCTTCTACTTCGCATTGATTTGAAGCTAAATCATGTGTTTCGCATGGATTTGAAGCTAACTCGTTTGTTTCGCATGCTGTTGAAGCTAAATCATGTATATCACAAGTATTTGAAGCTATATCATACGTTTCGCATGGATTCCAAGATAACCCTTCTAATTCGCATTGATTTGAATCTAAATCATGTTTTTCGCATGGATTTGAAGCTAACTCGTTTGTTTCGCATGCTGTTGAAGCTAAATCATGTATATCACAAGTATTTGCAGCTAAACTATTTGTTACGCATGGATTCGAAGATCAGCCTTCTACTTCGCATTGATTTGATGCTAAATCATGTGTTTCGAATGGATTTGAAGCTAACTCGTTTGTTTCGCATGCTGTTGAAGCTAAATCATGTATATCACAAGTATTTGAAGCTAAACCATTTGTATCGCATGGGATCGAAGATAAGCCTCCTACTTCGCATTGATTTGAAGCTAAATCATATGTTTCGCATGGATTTGAAGCTAACTCGTTTTTTCGCATGCTGTTGAAGCTAAATCATGTATATCACAAGTATTTGTAGCTATATCATACGTTTCGCATGGATTCCAAGACAACCCTTCTAATTCGCATTGATTTGAAGCTAAATCATGTGTTTCGCATGGATTTAAAGCTAACTCGTTTGTTTCGCATGCAGTTGAAGCTGAATCATGTATATCACAAGTATTTGAAGCTAAACTATTCGTTTCGCATGGATTCGAAGATAAGTCTTCCACTTCGCATTGATTTGATGCTAAATCATGTGTTTCGCAAGGATTTGAAGCTAACTCGTTTGTTTCGCATGATGCTGAAGCTAACTAAAGTGTATCAAAAGTATTTGAAGCTAAACCATTTGCTTCGCATGGATTCGAAGATAAGCCTTCTACTTCGCATTGATTTTAATCTAAATCATGTGTTTCGCATGGATTTAAAGCTAACTCATTTGTTTCGCATGCAGTTGAAGCTGAATCATGTATATCACAAGTATTTGAAGCTAAACTATTCGTTTCGCATTGATTCGAAGATAAGCCTTCCACTTCGCATTGATTTGAGGCTAAATCATGTATTTCGCTCGGTTTTGAAGCTAAATCATGCATATCACAAGTATTTGAAGCTAAACCATTTGCTTCGCATGGATTCGAAGATCAGCCTTCTACTTCGCATTGATTTGATGCTAAATCATGTGTTTCGCATGGATTTGAAGCTAACTCGTTTGTTTCGCATGCTGTTGAAGCTAAATCATGTATATCACAAGTATTTGAAGCTATATCATACGTTCCGCAAGCATTCCAAGATAACCCTTCTAACTCGCATTGATTTGAAGATAAATCATGTGTTTCGCTTGGATTTGAATATAACTCGTTTGTTTCGCATGCTGTTGAAGCTAAATCAAGTGTATCAAAAGTATTTGAAGCTAAACCATTTGCTTCGCATGGATTCGAAGATCAGCCTTCTACTTCGCATTGATTTGAAGCTAAATCATGTGTTCCGCATGGATTTTAAGCTAACTCGTTTGTATCGCATGCAGTTGAAACTAAATCATGTATATCACAAGTATTTGAAGCTAAACCATTTGTTTCGCATCGATACGAAGATACCCCTTCTAATTCGCATTGATTTGATGCTAAATCATGTGTTTCGCATGGATTTGAAGCTAACTCGTTTGTTTCGCATGCAGTTGAAGCTGAATCATGTATATCACAAGTAATTGAAGCTAAACTATTCGTTTCGCATGGATTCGAAGATAACCCTTCTTCTTCGCATTGATTTGAAGCTAGATCATGTGTTTCGCATGGATTTGAATCTAACTCGTTTATTTCGCATGCTGTTGAAGCTAAATCATGTATATCACACGTATATGAATCTAATCCATTTGTTTCGCATGGATTCGTAGATAATCCATCTATTTCGCATTGATTTGAAGCTAAATCATGTGTTTCGCATGGATTTGAATCTAACTCGTTCATTTCGCATGCAGTTGAAGCTAAATCATGTATATCACAAGTATATGAAGCTAAACCATTTGTTTCGCATGGATTCGAAGATAAGCCTTCCACTTCGCATTGATTTGAAGCTAAATCATGTGTTTCGCATGGATTTAAAGCTAACTCGTTTGTTTCGCATGCAGTTGAAGCTGAATCATGTATATCACAAGTATTTGAAGCTAAACTATACGTTTCGCATGGATTCGAAGATAAGTCTTCCACTTCGCATTGATTTGATGCTAAATCATGTGTTTCGCAAGGATTTGAAGCTAACTCGTTTGTTTCGCATGATGTTGAAGCTAACTCAAGTGTATCAAAAGTATTTGAAGCTAAACCATTTGCTTCGCATGGATTCGAAGCTAAACCATTTGCTTCGCATGGATTCGAAGCTAAACCATTTGCTTCGCATGGATTCGAAGATAAGCCTTCTACTTCGCATTGATTTTAATCTAAATCATGTGTTTCGCATGGATTTAAAGCTAACTCGTTTGTTTCGCATGCAGTTGAAGCTGAATCATGTATATCACAAGTATTTGAAGCTAAACTATTCGTTTCGCATGGATTCGAAGATAAGCCTTCCACTTCGCATTGATTTGATGCTAAATCATGTGTTCCGCATGGATTTTAAGCTAACTCGTTTGTTTCGCATGCAGTTGAAGCTAAATCATGTATATCACAAGTATTTGAAGCTAAACCATTTGCTTCGCATGGATTCGAAGATCAGCCTTCTACTTCGCATTGATTTGATGCTAAATCATGTGTTTCGCATGGATTTGAAGCTAACTCGTCTGTTTCGCATGCTGTTGAAGCTAAATCATGTATATCACAAGTATTTGAAGCTATATCATACGTTTCGCATGCATTCCAAGATAACCCTTCTAATTCGCATTGATTTTAATCTAAATCATGTGTTTCGCATGGATTAGCAGCTAACTCGTTTGTTTCGCATGCAGTTGAAGCTAAATCATGTATATCACAAGTATTTGCAGCTAAACCATTTGTTACGCATGGATTCGAAGATCAGCCTTCTACTTCGCATTGATTTGATGCTAAATCATGTGTTTCGCATGGATTTGAAGATAACTCGTTTGTTTCGCATGCTGTTGAAGCTAAATCATGTATATCACAAGTATTTGAAGCTAAACCATTTGTATCGCATAGGATCGAAGGTAAGCCTCCTACTTCGCATTGATTTGAAGCTAAATCATGTGTTTCGCATGGATTTGAAGCTATCTCGTTCGTTTCGCATGCTGTTGAAGCTAAATCATATATATCACAAGTATTTGAAGCTAAACCATTTGTTTCGCATTTATTCGAAGCTAAGCCTTCTACTTCGCATTGATTTGAGGCTAAATCATGTGTTTCGCTTGGTTTTGAAGCTAACTCGTTTTTTTCGCATGCTGTTGAAGCTAAATCATGTATATCACAAGTATTTGAAGCTATATCATACGTTTCACATGGATTCCAAGACAACCCTTCTAATTCGCATTGATTTGAAGCTAAATCATGTGTTTCGCATGGATTTGAAGCTATCTCGTTCGTTTCGCATGCTGTTGAAGCTAAATCATATATATCACAAGTATTTGAAGCTAAACCATTTGTTTCGCATTTATTCGAAGCTAAGCCTTCTACTTCGCATTGATTTGAGGCTAAATCATGTGTTTCGCTTGGTTTTGAAGCTAACTCGTTTTTTTCGCATGCTGTTGAAGCTAAATCATGTATATCACAAGTATTTGAAGCTATATCATACGTTTCACATGGATTCCAAGACAACCCTTCTAATTCGCATTGATTTGAAGCTAAATCATGTGTTTCGCATGGATTTGAAGCTAACTCGTTTGTTTCGCATGCTGTTGAAGCTAAATCATGTATATCACAAGTATTTGAAGTTAAACCATTTGTTACGCATGGATCCGAAGATCAGCCTTCTACTTCGCATTGATTTGAAGCTAAATCATGTAATCCGCATGGATTTTAAGCTAACACGTTTGTTTCGCATGCAGTTGAAGCTAAATCATGTATATCACAAGTATTTGAAGCTAAACCATTTGTTTCGCATGGATTCGAAGATAAGCCTTCTACTTCGCATTGATTTTAATCTAAATCATGTGTTTCGCATGGATTTGAAGCTAACTCGTTTGTTTCGCATGCAGTTGAAGCTGAATCATGTACATCACAAGTATTAGAAGCTAAACTATTCGTTTCGGATGGATTCGAAGTTAACTCGTTTGTTTCGCATGTAGTTGAAGCTAAATCACGTATATCACAATTATTTGCAGCTAAACCATTTGTTACGCATGGATTCGAAGATCAGCCTTCTACTTCGCATTGATTTGAAGCTAAATCATGTGTTTCGCATGGATTTTAAGCTAACTCGTTTGTTTCGCATGCAGTTGAAGCTAAATCACGTATATCACAAGTATTTGCAGCTAAACCATTTGTTTCGCATCGATACGAAGATACCCCTTGTAATTCGCATTGATTTGATGCTAAATCATGTGTTTCGCATGGATTTGAAGCTAACTCGTTTGTTTCGCATGCAGTTGAAGCTGAATCATGTATATCACAAGTAATTGAAGCTAAACTATTCGTTTCGCATGGATTCGAAGATAACCCTTCTTCTTCGCATTGATTTGAAGCTAGATCATGTGTTTCGCATGGATTTGAATCTAACTCGTTTATTTCGCATGCTGTTGAAGCTAAATCATGTATATCACACGTATATGAATCTAATCCATTTGTTTCGCATGGATTCGTAGATAATCCATCTATTTCGCATTGATTTGAAGCTAAATCATGTGTTTCGCATGGATTTGAATCTAACTCGTTCATTTCGCATGCTGTTGAAGCTAAATCATGTATATCACAAGTATATGAAGCTAAACCATTTGTTTCGCATGGATTCGAAGATAAGCCTTCCACTTCGCATTGATTTGAAGCTAAATCATGTGTTTCGCATGGATTTAAAGCTAACTCGTTTGTTTCGCATGCAGTTGAAGCTGAATCATGTATATCACAAGTATTTGAAGCTAAACTATACGTTTCGCATGGATTCGAAGATAAGTCTTCCACTTCGCATTGAGTTGATGCTAAATCATGTGTTTCGCAAGGATTTGAAGCTAACTCGTTTGTTTCGCATGATGTTGAAGCTAACTCAAGTGTATCAAAAGTATTTGAAGCTAAACCATTTGCTTCGCATGGATTCGAAGCTAAACCATTTGCTTCGCATGGATTCGAAGATAAGCCTTCTACTTCGCATTGATTTTAATCTAAATCATGTGTTTCGCATGGATTTAAAGCTAACTCGTTTGTTTCGCATGCAGTTGAAGCTGAATCATGTATATCACAAGTATTTGAAGCTAAACTATTCGTTTCGCATGGATTCGAAGATAAGCCTTCCACTTCGCATTGATTTGATGCTAAATCATGTGTTCCGCATGGATTTTAAGCTAACTCGTTTGTTTCGCATGCAGTTGAAGCTAAATCATGTATATCACAAGTATTTGAAGCTAAACCATTTGCTTCGCATGGATTCGAAGATCAGCCTTCTACTTCGCATTGATTTGATGCTAAATCATGTGTTTCGCATGGATTTGAAGCTAACTCGTCTGTTTCGCATGCTGTTGAAGCTAAATCATGTATATCACAAGTATTTGAAGCTATATCATACGTTTCGCATGCATTCCAAGATAACCCTTCTAATTCGCATTGATTTGAAGATAAATCATGTGTTTCGCTTGGATTTGAAGCTAACTCGTTTGTTTCGCATGCTGTTGAAGCTAAATCAAGTGTATCAAAAGTATTTGAAGCTAAACCATTTGCTTCGCATGGATTCGAAGATCAGCCTTCTACTTCGCATTGATTTGAAGCTAAATCATGTGTTCCGCATGGATTTTAAGCTAACTCGTTTGTATCGCATGCAGTTGAAGCTAAATCATGTATTTTACAAGTATTTGTAGCTAAACCATTTGTTTCGCATGGATTCGAAGATAAGCCTTCTACTTCGCATTGATTTTAATCTAAATCACGTGTTTCGCAAGGATTTGAAGCTAACTCGTTTGTTTCGGATGCTGTTGAAGGTAAATCATGTATATCACACGTATTTGAAGCTATATCATTTGTTTCGCATGGATTCGAAGATAACCCTTCTATTTCGCATTGATTTTAATCTAAATCATGTGTTTCGCATGGATTTAATGCTAACTCGTTTGTTTCGCATGCAGTTGAAGCTGAATCATGTATATCACAAGTATTTGAAGCTAAACTATTCGTTTCGCATGGATTCGAAGATAAGCCTTCCACTTCGCATTGATTTGATGCTAAATCATGTGTTCCGCATGGATTTTAAGCTAACTCGTTTGTTTCGCATGCAGTTGAAGCTAAATCATGTATATCACAAGTATTTGAAGCTAAACCATTTGCTTCGCATGGATTCGAAGATCAGCCTTCTACTTCGCATTGATTTGATGCTAAATCATGTGTTTCGCATGGATTTGAAGCTAACTCGTCTGTTTCGCATGCTGTTGAAGCTAAATCATGTATATCACAAGTATTTGAAGCTATATCATACGTTTCGCATGCATTCCAAGATAACCCTTCTAATTCGCATTGATTTGAAGATAAATCATGTGTTTCGCTTGGATTTGAAGCTAACTCGTTTGTTTCGCATGCTGTTGAAGCTAAATCAAGTGTATCAAAAGTATTTGAAGCTAAACCATTTGCTTCGCATGGATTCGAAGATCAGCCTTCTACTTCGCATTGATTTGAAGCTAAATCATGTGTTCCGCATGGATTTTAAGCTAACTCGTTTGTATCGCATGCAGTTGAAGCTAAATCATGTATTTTACAAGTATTTGTAGCTAAACCATTTGTTTCGCATGGATTCGAAGATAAGCCTTCTACTTCGCATTGATTTTAATCTAAATCATGTGTTTCGCATGGATTTGAAGCTAACTCGCTTGTTTCGCATGCAGTTGAAGCTGAATCATGTATATCACAAGTATTTGAAGCTAAACTATTCGTTTCGCATGGATTCGAAGATAAGCCTTCCACTTCTCATTGATTTGAAGATAAATCATGTGTTTCGCTTGGATTTGAATATAACTCATTTGTTTCGCATGCTGTTGAAGCTCAATGATCTATATCACACGTATTTGAAGCTAAACCATTTGTATCGCATGGGATCGGAGATAAGCCTCCTACTCCGCATTGATTTGAAGCTAAATCATGTGTTTCGCATGGATTTGAAGCTAACTCGTTTGTTTCGCATGCTGTTGAAGCTAAATCATATATATCATAAGTATTTGAAGCTAAACCATTTGTTTCGCATTTATTCGAACCTAAGCCTTCTACTTCGCATTGATTTGAGGCTAAATCATGTGTTTCGCTTGGTTTTGAAGCTAACTCGTTTTTTCGCATGCAGTTGTAGCTAAATCATGTATATCACAAGCATTTGAAGCTAAACCTTTTGTTGCGCATGGATTCGAAGATAAGCCTTCTACTTCGCATTGATTTTAATCTAAATCATGTGTTTCGCATGGATTTAAAGCTAACTCGTTTGTTTCGCATGCAGTTGAAGCTGAATCATGTATATCACAAGTATTTGAAGCTAAACTATTCGTTTCGCATGGATTCGAAGATAAGCCTTCCACATCGCATTGATTTGATGCTAAATCATGTGTTTCGCATGGATTTGAAGCTAACTCGTTTGTTTCGCATGCTGTTGAAGCTAAATCAAGTGTATCAAAAGTATTTGAAGCTAAACCATTTGCTTCGCATGGATTCGAAGATCAGCTTTCTACTTCGCATTGATTTGAAGCTAAATCATGTGTTCGGCATGGATTTGAAGATAACTCGTTTGTTTCGCATGCTGTTGAAGCTAAATCATGTATATCACAAGTATTTGAAGCTAAACCATTTGTATCGCATAGGATCGAAGGTAAGCCTCCTACTTCGCATTGATTTGAAGCTAAATCATGTGTTTCGCATGGATTTGAAGCTAACTCGTTTGTTTCGCATGCAGTTGAAGCTAAATCATGTATATCACAAGGATTTGAAGCTAAACCATTTGTTTCGCATGGATTCGAGAATAAGCCTTCTACTTCGCATTGATTTTAATCTAAATCATGTGTTTCGCATGGATTAGCAGCTAACTCGTTTGTTTCGCATGCAGTTGAAGCTAAATCATGTATATCACAAGTATTTGCAGCTAAACCATTTTTTACGCATGGATTCGAAGATCAGCCTTCTTCTTCGCATTGATTTGATGCTAAATCATGTGTTTCGCATGGATTTGAAGATAACTCGTTTGTTTCGCATGCTGTTGAAGCTAAATCATGTATATCACAAGTATTTGAAGCTAAACCATTTGTATCGCATAGGATCGAAGGTAAGCCTCCTACTTCGCATTGATTTGAAGCTAAATCATGTGTTTCGCATGGATTTGAAGCTAACTCGTTTTTTCGCATGCTGTTGAAGCTAAATCATGTATATCACAAGTATTTGTAGCTATATCATACGTTTCGCATGGATTGCAAGACAACCCTTCTAATTCGCATTGATTTGAAGCTAAATCATGTGTTTCGCATGGATTTGAAGCTAACTCGTTTGTTTCGCATGCTGTTGAAGCTAAATCAAGTGTATCAAAAGTATTTGAAGCTAAACCATTTGCTTCGCATGGATTCGAAGATCAGCTTTCTACTTCGCATTGATTTGAAGCTAAATCATGTGTTCGGCATGGATTTTAAGCTAACTCGTTTGTTTCGCATGCAGTTGAAGCTAAATCATGTATATCACAAGGATTTGAAGCTAAACCATTTGTTTCGCATGGATTCGAGAATAAGCCTTCTACTTCGCATTGATTTTAATCTAAATCATGTGTTTCGCATGGATTAGCAGCTAACTCGTTTGTTTCGCATGCAGTTGAAGCTAAATCATGTATATCACAAGTATTTGCAGCTAAACCATTTGTTACGCATGGATTCGAAGATCAGCCTTCTACTTCGCATTGATTTGAAGCTAAATCATGTGTTCCGCATGGATTTTAAGCTAACTCGTTTGTATCCCATGCAGTTGAAGCTAAATCATGTATTTTACAAGTATTTGTAGCTAAACCATTTGTTTCGCATGGATTCGAAGATAAGCCTTCTACTTCGCATTGATTTTAATCTAAATCACGTGTTTCGCAAGGATTTGAAGCTAACTCGTTTGTTTCGGATGCTGTTGAAGGTAAATCATGTATATCACACGTATTTTAAGCTATATCATTTGTTTCGCATGGATTCGAAGATAACCCTTCTATTTCGCATTGATTTGAGGCTAAATCAGGTGTTTCGCTTGGATTTGAAGCTAACTCGTTTTTTTCGCTAGTAGTTGAAGCTAAATCATGCATATCACAAGTATTTGAAGCTAAACCATTTGGTTCGCATTTATTCGAAGATAAGCCTTCCACTTCTCATTGATTTGAAGATAAATCATGTGTTTCGCTAGGTTTTGAAGCTAACTCGTTTTTTTCGCATGCTGTTGTAGCTAAATCATGTATATCACAAGTATTTGAAGCTAAACCATTTGTTTCGCATGGATTCGAAGATAAGCCTTCTACTTCGCATTGATTTTAATCTAAATCATGTGTTTCGCATGGATTTGAAGCTAACTCGTTTGTTTCGGATGCAGTTGAAGCTGAATCATGTATATCACAAGTATTTGAAGCTAAACTATTCGTTTCGCATGGATTCGAAGATAAGCCTTCCACTTTTCATTGATTTGAAGATAAATCATGTGTTTCGCTTGGATTTGAATATAACTCATTTGTTTCGCATGCTGTTGAAGCTCAATCATCTATATCACAAGTATTTGAAGCTAAACCATTTGTATCGCATGGGATCGAAGATAAGGCTCCTACTCCGCATTGATTTGAAGCTAAATCATGTGTTTCGCATGGATTTGAATATAACTCATTTGTTTCGCATGCTGTTGAAGCTCAATCATCTATATCACAAGTATTTGAAGCTAAACCATTTGTATCGCATGGGATCGAAGATAAGCCTCCTACTCCGCATTGATTTGAAGCTAAATCATGTGTTTCGCATGGATTTGAAGCTAACTCGTTTGTTTCGCATGCTGTTGAAGCTAAATCATATATATCACAAGTATTTGAAGCTAAACCATTTGTTTCGCATTTATTCGAAGCTAAGCCTTCTACTTCGCATTGATTTGAGGCTAAATCATGTGTTTCGCTTGGTTTTGAAGCTAACTCGTTTTTTCGCATGCAGTTGTAGCTAAATCATGTATATCACAAGCATTTGAAGCTAAACCATTTGTTTCGCATGGATTCGAAGATAAGCCTTCTACTTCGCATTGATTTTAATCTAAATCATGTGTTTCGCATGGATTTAAAGCTAACTCGTTTGTTTCGCATGCAGTTGAAGCTGAATCATGTATATCACAAGTATTTGAAGCTAAACTATTCGTTTCGCATGGATTCGAAGATAAGCCTTCCACATCGCATTGATTTGATGCTAAATCATGTGTTTCGCATGGATTTGAAGCTAACTCGTTTGTTTCGCATGCTGTTGAAGCTAAATCAAGTGTATCAAAAGTATTTGAAGCTAAACCATTTGCTTCGCATGGATTCGAAGATCAGCCTTCTACTTCGCATTGATTTGAAGCTAAATCATGTGTTCCGCATGGATTTTAAGCTAACTCGTTTGTATCGCATGCAGTTGAAGCTAAATCATGTATATCACAAGTATTTGAAGCTAAACCATTTGTTTCGCATGGATTCGAAGATAACCCTTCTACTTCGCATTGATTTTAATCTAAATCATGTGTTTCGCATGGATTTGAAGCTAACTCGTTTGTTTCGCATGCTGTTGAAGCTAAATCATGTATATCACAAGTATTTGAAGCTATATCATACGTTTCGCATGGATTCCAAGATAACCCTTCTAATTCGCATTGATTTGAATCTAACTCATGTGTTTCGCATGGATTTGAAGCTAACTCGTTTGTTTCGCATGCTGTTGAAGCTAAATCATGTATATCACAAGTATTTGCAGCTAAACCATTTGTTACGCATGGATTCGAAGATCAGCCTTCTACTTCGCATTGATTTGATGCTAAATCATGTGTTTCGAATGGATTTGAAGCTAACTCGATTGTTTCGCATGCTGTTGAAGCTAAATCATGTATATCACAAGTATTTGAAGCTAAACCATTTGTATCGCATGGGATCGAAGATAAGCCTCCTACTTCGCATTGATTTGAAGCTAAATCATGTGTTTCGCATGGATTTGAAGCTAACTCGATTTTTCGCATGCTGTTGAAGCTAAATCATGTATATAACAAGTATTTGTAGCTATATCATACGTTTCGCATGGATTCCAAGACAACCCGTCTAATTCGCATTGATTTGAAGCTAAATCATGTGTTTCGCATGGATTTAAAGCTAACTCGTTTGTTTCGCATGCAGTTGAAGCTGAATCATGTATATCACAAGTATTTGAAGCTAAACTATACGTTTCGCATGGATTCGAAGATAAGTCTTCCACTTCGCATTGATTTGATGCTAAATCATGTGTTTCGCAAGGATTTGAAGCTAACTCGTTTGTTTCGCATGATGTTGAAGCTAACTCAAGTGTATCAAAAGTATTTGAAGCTAAACCATTTGCTTCGCATGGATTCGAAGCTAAACCATTTGCTTCGCATGGATTCGAAGATAAGCCTTCTACTTCGCATTGATTTTAATCTAAATCATGTGTTTCGCATGGATTTAAAGCTAACTCGTTTGTTTCGCATGCAGTTGAAGCTGAATCATGTATATCACAAGTATTTGAAGCTAAACTATTCGTTTCGCATGGATTCGAAGATAAGCCTTCCACTTCGCATTGATTTGATGCTAAATCATGTGTTCCGCATGGATTTTAAGCTAACTCGTCTGTTTCGCATGCTGTTGAAGCTAAATCATGTAAATCACAAGTATTTGAAGCTATATCATACGTTTCGCATGCATTCCAAGATAACCCTTCTAATTCGCATTGATTTGAAGCTAAATCATGTGTTCCGCATGGATTTTAAGCTTACTCGTTTGTTTCGCATGCAGTTGAAGCTAAATCATGTATATCACAAGGATTTGAAGCTAAATCATGTGTTTCGCATGGATTTGAAGCTAACTCGTTTGTTTCGCATGCTGTAGAAGCTAAATCATATATATCACAAGTATTTGAAGCTATATCATTTGTTTCGCATGGATTCGAAGATAACCCTTCTAATTCGCATTGATTTGAAGCTAAATCATGTGTTTCGCATGGATTTGAAGCTAACTCGTTTGTTTCGCATGCTGTTGAAGCTAAATCATATATATCACAAGTATTTGAAGCTAAACCATTTGTATCGCATAGGATCGAAGGTAAGCCTCCTACTTCGCATTGATTTGAAGCTAAATCATGTGTTTCGCATGGATTTGAAGCTATCTCGTTCGTTTCGCATGCTGTTGAAGCTAAATCATATATATCACAAGTATTTGAAGCTAAACCATTTGTTTCGCATTTATTCGAAGCTAAGCCTTCTACTTCGCATTGATTTGAGGCTAAATCATGTGTTTCGCTTGGTTTTGAAGCTAACTCGTTTTTTTCGCATGCTGTTGAAGCTAAATCATGTATATCACAAGTATTTGAAGCTATATCATACGTTTCACATGGATTCCAAGACAACCCTTCTAATTCGCATTGATTTGAAGCTAAATCATGTGTTTCGCATGGATTTGAAGCTAACTCGTTTGTTTCGCATGCTGTTGAAGCTAAATCATGTATATCACAAGTATTTGAAGTTAAACCATTTGTTACGCATGGATCCGAAGATCAGCCTTCTACTTCGCATTGATTTGAAGCTAAATCATGTGTTCCGCATGGATTTTAAGCTAACACGTTTGTTTCGCATGCAGTTGAAGCTAAATCATGTATATCACAAGTATTTGAAGCTAAACCATTTGTTTCGCATGGATTCGAAGATAAGCCTTCTACTTCGCATTGATTTTAATCTAAATCATGTGTTTCGCATGGATTTGAAGCTAACTCGTTTGTTTCGCATGCAGTTGAAGCTGAATCATGTACATCACAAGTATTAGAAGCTAAACTATTCGTTTCGGATGGATTCGACGTTAACTCGTTTGTTTCGCATGCAGTTGAAGCTAAATCACGTATATCACAATTATTTGCAGCTAAACCATTTGTTACGCATGGATTCGAAGATCAGCCTTCTACTTCGCATTGATTTGAAGCTAAATCATGTGTTTCGCATGGATTTTAAGCTAACTCGTTTGTTTCGCATGCATTTGAAGCTAAATCACGTATATCACAAGTATTTGCAGCTAAACCATTTGTTTCGCATCGATACGAAGATACCCCTTCTAATTCGCATTGATTTGATGCTAAATCATGTGTTTCGCATGGATTTGAAGCTAACTCGTTTGTTTCGCATGCAGTTGAAGCTGAATCATGTATATCACAAGTAATTGAAGCTAAACTATTCGTTTCGCATGGATTCGAAGATAACCCTTCTTCTTCGCATTGATTTGAAGCTAGATCATGTGTTTCGCATGGATTTGAATCTAACTCGTTTATTTCGCATGCTGTTGAAGCTAAATCATGTATATCACACGTATATGAATCTAATCCATTTGTTTCGCATGGATTCGTAGATAATCCATCTATTTCGCATTGATTTGAAGCTAAATCATGTGTTTCGCATGGATTTGAATCTAACTCGTTCATTTCGCATGCTGTTGAAGCTAAATCATGTATATCACAAGTATATGAAGCTAAACCATTTGTTTCGCATGGATTCGAAGATAAGCCTTCCACTTCGCATTGATTTGAAGCTAAATCATGTGTTTCGCATGGATTTAAAGCTAACTCGTTTGTTTCGCATGCAGTTGAAGCTGAATCATGTATATCACAAGTATTTGAAGCTAAACTATACGTTTCGCATGGATTCGAAGATAAGTCTTCCACTTCGCATTGATTTGATGCTAAATCATGTGTTTCGCAAGGATTTGAAGCTAACTCGTTTGTTTCGCATGATGTTGAAGCTAACTCAAGTGTATCAAAAGTATTTGAAGCTAAACCATTTGCTTCGCATGGATTCGAAGCTAAACCATTTGCTTCGCATGGATTCGAAGATAAGCCTTCTACTTCGCATTGATTTTAATCTAAATCATGTGTTTCGCATGGATTTAAAGCTAACTCGTTTGTTTCGCATGCAGTTGAAGCTGAATCATGTATATCACAAGTATTTGAAGCTAAACTATTCGTTTCGCATGGATTCGAAGATAAGCCTTCCACTTCGCATTGATTTGATGCTAAATCATGTGTTCCGCATGGATTTTAAGCTAACTCGTTTGTTTCGCATGCAGTTGAAGCTAAATCATGTATATCACAAGTATTTGAAGCTAAACCATTTGCTTCGCATGGATTCGAAGATCAGCCTTCTACTTCGCATTGATTTGATGCTAAATCATGTGTTTCGCATGGATTTGAAGCTAACTCGTCTGTTTCGCATGCTGTTGAAGCTAAATCATGTATATCACAAGTATTTGAAGCTATATCATACGTTTCGCATGCATTCCAAGATAACCCTTCTAATTCGCATTGATTTGAAGATAAATCATGTGTTTCGCTTGGATTTGAAGCTAACTCGTTTGTTTCGCATGCTGTTGAAGCTAAATCAAGTGTATCAAAAGTATTTGAAGCTAAACCATTTGCTTCGCATGGATTCGAAGATCAGCCTTCTACTTCGCATTGATTTTAATCTAAATCACGTGTTTCGCAAGGATTTGAAGCTAACTCGTTTGTTTCGGATGCTGTTGAAGGTAAATCATGTATATCACACGTATTTGAAGCTATATCATTTGTTTCGCATGGATTCGAAGATAACCCTTCTATTTCGCATTGATTTGAGGCTAAATCAGGTGTTTCGCTTGGATTTGAAGCTAACTCGTTTTTTTCGCTGGTAGTTGTAGCTAAATCATGTATATCACAAGCATTTGAAGCTAAACCATTTGTTTCGCATGGATTCGGAGATAAGCCTTCTACTTCGCATTGATTTTAATCTAAATCATGTGTTTCTCATGGATTTGAAGCTAACTCGTTTGTTTCGCATGCTGTTGAAGCTAAATCAAGTGTATCAAAAGTATTTGAAGCTAAACCATTTGCTTCGCATGGATTCGAAGATCAGCTTTCTACTTCGCATTGATTTGAAGCTAAATCATGTGTTCCGCATGGATTTTAAGCTAACTCGTTTGTTTCGCATGCAGTTGAAGCTAAATCATGTATATCACAAGGATTTGAAGCTAAACCATTTGTTTCGCATGGATTCGAAAATAAGCCTTCTACTTCGCATTGATTTTAATCTAAATCATGTGTTTCGCATGGATTAGCAGCTAACTCGTTTGTTTCGCATGCAGTTGAAGCTAAATCATGTATATCACAAGTATTTGCAGCTAAACCATTTGTTACGCATGGATTCGAAGATCAGCCTTCTACTTCGCATTGATTTGATGCTAAATCATGTGTTTCGCATGGATTTGAAGATAACTCGTTTGTTTCGCATGCTGTTGAAGCTAAATCATGTATATCACAAGTATTTGAAGTTAAACCATTTGTTACGCATGGATCCGAAGATCAGCCTTCTACTTCGCATTGATTTGAAGCTAAATCATGTGTTCCGCATGGATTTTAAGCTAACACGTTTGTTTCGCATGCAGTTGAAGCTAAATCATGTATATCACAAGTATTTGAAGCTAAACCATTTGTTTCGCATGGATTCGAAGATAAGCCTTCTACTTCGCATTGATTTTAATCTAAATCATGTGTTTCGCATGGATTTGAAGCTAACTCGTTCGTTTCGCATGCAGTTGAAGCTGAATCATGTACATCACAAGTATTAGAAGCTAAACTATTCGTTTCGGATGGATTCGAAGTTAACTCGTTTGTTTCGCATGCAGTTGAAGCTAAATCACGTATATCACAATTATTTGCAGCTAAACCATTTGTTACGCATGGATTCGAAGATCAGCCTTCTACTTCGCATTGATTTGAAGCTAAATCATGTGTTTCGCATGGATTTTAAGCTAACTCGTTTGTTTCGCATGCAGTTGAAGCTAAATCACGTATATCACAAGTATTTGCAGCTAAACCATTTGTTTCGCATCGATACGAAGATACCCCTTCTAATTCGCATTGATTTGATGCTAAATCATGTGTTTCGCATGGATTTGAAGCTAACTCGTTTGTTTCGCATGCAGTTGAAGCTGAATCATGTATATCACAAGTAATTGAAGCTAAACTATTCGTTTCGCATGGATTCGAAGATAACCCTTCTTCTTCGCATTGATTTGAAGCTAGATCATGTGTTTCGCATGGATTTGAATCTAACTCGTTTATTTCGCATGCTGTTGAAGCTAAATCATGTATATCACAAGTATATGAAGCTAAACCATTTGTTTCGCATGGATTCGAAGATAAGCCTTCCACTTCGCATTGATTTGAAGCTAAATCATGTGTTTCGCATGGATTTAAAGCTAACTCGTTTGTTTCGCATGCAGTTGAAGCTGAATCATGTATATCACAAGTATTTGAAGCTAAACTATACGTTTCGCATGGATTCGAAGATAAGTCTTCCACTTCGCATTGATTTGATGCTAAATCATGTGTTTCGCAAGGATTTGAAGCAAACTCGTTTGTTTCGCATGATGTTGAAGCTAACTCAAGTGTATCAAAAGTATTTGAAGCTAAACCATTTGCTTCGCATGGATTCGAAGCTAAACCATTTGCTTCGCATGGATTCGAAGATAAGCCTTCTACTTCGCATTGATTTTAATCTAAATCATGTGTTTCGCATGGATTTAAAGCTAACTCGTTTGTTTCGCATGCAGTTGAAGCTGAATCATGTATATCACAAGTATTTGAAGCTAAACTATTCGTTTCGCATGGATTCGAAGATAAGCCTTCCACTTCGCATTGATTTGATGCTAAATCATGTGTTCCGCATGGATTTTAAGCTAACTCGTTTGTTTCGCATGCAGTTGAAGCTAAATCATGTATATCACAAGTATTTGAAGCTAAACCATTTGCTTCGCATGGATTCGAAGATCAGCCTTCTACTTCGCATTGATTTGATGCTAAATCATGTGTTTCGCATGGATTTGAAGCTAACTCGTCTGTTTCGCATGCTGTTGAAGCTAAATCATGTATATCACAAGTATTTGAAGCTATATCATACGTTTCGCATGCATTCCAAGATAACCCTTCTAATTCGCATTGATTTGAAGATAAATCATGTGTTTCGCTTGGATTTGAAGCTAACTCGTTTGTTTCGCATGCTGTTGAAGCTAAATCAAGTGTATCAAAAGTATTTGAAGCTAAACCATTTGCTTCGCATGGATTCGAAGATCAGCCTTCTTCTTCGCATTGATTTGAAGCTAAATCATGTGTTCCGCATGGATTTTAAGCTAACTCGTTTGTATCGCATGCAGTTGAAGCTAAATCATGTATTTTACAAGTATTTGTAGCTAAACCATTTATTTCGCATGGATTCGAAGATAAGCCTTCTACTTCGCATTGATTTTAATCTAAATCATGTGTTTCGCATGGATTTTAAGCTAACTCGTTTGTTTCGCATGCATTTGAAGCTAAATCACGTATATCACAAGTATTTGCAGCTAAACCATTTGTTTCGCATCGATACGAAGATACCCCTTCTAATTCGCATTGATTTGATGCTAAATCATGTGTTTCGCATGGATTTGAAGCTAACTCGTTTGTTTCGCATGCAGTTGAAGCTGAATCATGTATATCACAAGTAATTGAAGCTAAACTATTCGTTTCGCATGGATTCGAAGATAACCCTTCTTCTTCGCATTGATTTGAAGCTAGATCATGTGTTTCGCATGGATTTGAATCTAACTCGTTTATTTCGCATGCTGTTGAAGCTAAATCATGTATATCACACGTATATGAATCTAATCCATTTGTTTCGCATGGATTCGTAGATAATCCATCTATTTCGCATTGATTTGAAGCTAAATCATGTGTTTCGCATGGATTTGAATCTAACTCGTTCATTTCGCATGCTGTTGAAGCTAAATCATGTATATCACAAGTATATGAAGCTAAACCATTTGTTTCGCATGGATTCGAAGATAAGCCTTCCACTTCGCATTGATTTGAAGCTAAATCATGTGTTTCGCATGGATTTAAAGCTAACTCGTTTGTTTCGCATGCAGTTGAAGCTGAATCATGTATATCACAAGTATTTGAAGCTAAACTATACGTTTCGCATGGATTCGAAGATAAGTCTTCCACTTCGCATTGATTTGATGCTAAATCATGTGTTTCGCAAGGATTTGAAGCTAACTCGTTTGTTTCGCATGATGTTGAAGCTAACTCAAGTGTATCAAAAGTATTTGAAGCTAAACCATTTGCTTCGCATGGATTCGAAGATCAGCCTTCTACTTCGCATTGATTTGATGCTAAATCATGTGTTTCGCATGGATTTGAAGCTAACTCGTCTGTTTCGCATGCTGTTGAAGCTAAATCATGTATATCACAAGTATTTGAATCTATATCATACGTTTCGCATGCATTCCAAGATAACCCTTCTAATTCGCATTGATTTGAAGATAAATCATGTGTTTCGCTTGGATTTGAAGCTAACTCGTTTGTTTCGCATGCTGTTGAAGCTAAATCAAGTGTATCAAAAGTATTTGAAGCTAAACCATTTGCTTCGCATGGATTCGAAGATCAGCCTTCTACTTCGCATTGATTTTAATCTAAATCACGTGTTTCGCAAGGATTTGAAGCTAACTCGTTTGTTTCGGATGCTGTTGAAGGTAAATCATGTATATCACACGTATTTGAAGCTATATCATTTGTTTCGCATGGATTCGAAGATAACCCTTCTATTTCGCATTGATTTGAGGCTAAATCAGGTGTTTCGCTTGGATTTGAAGCTAACTCGTTTTTTTCGCTGGTAGTTGTAGCTAAATCATGTATATCACAAGCATTTGAAGCTAAACCATTTGTTTCGCATGGATTCGGAGATAAGCCTTCTACTTCGCATTGATTTTAATCTAAATCATGTGTTTCTCATGGATTTGAAGCTAACTCGTTTGTTTCGCATGCTGTTGAAGCTAAATCAAGTGTATCAAAAGTATTTGAAGCTAAACCATTTGCTTCGCATGGATTCGAAGATCAGCTTTCTACTTCGCATTGATTTGAAGCTAAATCATGTGTTCCGCATGGATTTTAAGCTAACTCGTTTGTTTCGCATGCAGTTGAAGCTAAATCATGTATATCACAAGGATTTGAAGCTAAACCATTTGTTTCGCATGGATTCGAAAATAAGCCTTCTACTTCGCATTGATTTTAATCTAAATCATGTGTTTCGCATGGATTAGCAGCTAACTCGTTTGTTTCGCATGCAGTTGAAGCTAAATCATGTATATCACAAGTATTTGCAGCTAAACCATTTGTTACGCATGGATTCGAAGATCAGCCTTCTACTTCGCATTGATTTGATGCTAAATCATGTGTTTCGCATGGATTTGAAGATAACTCGTTTGTTTCGCATGCTGTTGAAGCTAAATCATGTATATCACAAGTATTTGAAGTTAAACCATTTGTTACGCATGGATCCGGAGATCAGCCTTCTACTTCGCATTGATTTGAAGCTAAATCATGTGTTCCGCATGGATTTTAAGCTAACACGTTTGTTTCGCATGCAGTTGAAGCTAAATCATGTATATCACAAGTATTTGAAGCTAAACCATTTGTTTCGCATGGATTCGAAGATAAGCCTTCTACTTCGCATTGATTTTAATCTAAATCATGTGTTTCGCATGGATTTGAAGCTAACTCGTTCGTTTCGCATGCAGTTGAAGCTGAATCATGTACATCACAAGTATTAGAAGCTAAACTATTCGTTTCGGATGGATTCGAAGTTAACTCGTTTGTTTCGCATGCAGTTGAAGCTAAATCACGTATATCACAATTATTTGCAGCTAAACCATTTGTTACGCATGGATTCGAAGATCAGCCTTCTACTTCGCATTGATTTGAAGCTAAATCATGTGTTTCGCATGGATTTTAAGCTAACTCGTTTGTTTCGCATGCAGTTGAAGCTAAATCACGTATATCACAAGTATTTGCAGCTAAACCATTTGTTTCGCATCGATACGAAGATACCCCTTCTAATTCGCATTGATTTGATGCTAAATCATGTGTTTCGCATGGATTTGAAGCTAACTCGTTTGTTTCGCATGCAGTTGAAGCTGAATCATGTATATCACAAGTAATTGAAGCTAAACTATTCGTTTCGCATGGATTCGAAGATAACCCTTCTTCTTCGCATTGATTTGAAGCTAGATCATGTGTTTCGCATGGATTTGAATCTAACTCGTTTATTTCGCATGCTGTTGAAGCTAAATCATGTATATCACAAGTATATGAAGCTAAACCATTTGTTTCGCATGGATTCGAAGATAAGCCTTCCACTTCGCATTGATTTGAAGCTAAATCATGTGTTTCGCATGGATTTAAAGCTAACTCGTTTGTTTCGCATGCAGTTGAAGCTGAATCATGTATATCACAAGTATTTGAAGCTAAACTATACGTTTCGCATGGATTCGAAGATAAGTCTTCCACTTCGCATTGATTTGATGCTAAATCATGTGTTTCGCAAGGATTTGAAGCAAACTCGTTTGTTTCGCATGATGTTGAAGCTAACTCAAGTGTATCAAAAGTATTTGAAGCTAAACCATTTGCTTCGCATGGATTCGAAGCTAAACCATTTGCTTCGCATGGATTCGAAGATAAGCCTTCTACTTCGCATTGATTTTAATCTAAATCATGTGTTTCGCATGGATTTAAAGCTAACTCGTTTGTTTCGCATGCAGTTGAAGCTGAATCATGTATATCACAAGTATTTGAAGCTAAACTATTCGTTTCGCATGGATTCGAAGATAAGCCTTCCACTTCGCATTGATTTGATGCTAAATCATGTGTTCCGCATGGATTTTAAGCTAACTCGTTTGTTTCGCATGCAGTTGAAGCTAAATCATGTATATCACAAGTATTTGAAGCTAAACCATTTGCTTCGCATGGATTCGAAGATCAGCCTTCTACTTCGCATTGATTTGATGCTAAATCATGTGTTTCGCATGGATTTGAAGCTAACTCGTCTGTTTCGCATGCTGTTGAAGCTAAATCATGTATATCACAAGTATTTGAAGCTATATCATACGTTTCGCATGCATTCCAAGATAACCCTTCTAATTCGCATTGATTTGAAGATAAATCATGTGTTTCGCTTGGATTTGAAGCTAACTCGTTTGTTTCGCATGCTGTTGAAGCTAAATCAAGTGTATCAAAAGTATTTGAAGCTAAACCATTTGCTTCGCATGGATTCGAAGATCAGCCTTCTTCTTCGCATTGATTTGAAGCTAAATCATGTGTTCCGCATGGATTTTAAGCTAACTCGTTTGTATCGCATGCAGTTGAAGCTAAATCATGTATTTTACAAGTATTTGTAGCTAAACCATTTATTTCGCATGGATTCGAAGATAAGCCTTCTACTTCGCATTGATTTTAATCTAAATCACGTGTTTCGCAAGGATTTGAAGCTAACTCGTTTGTTTCGGATGCTGTTGAAGGTAAATCATGTATATCACACGTATTTGAAACTATATCATTTGTTTCGCATGGATTCGAAGATAACCCTTCTATTTCGCATTGATTTGAGGCTAAATCAGGTGTTTCGCTTGGATTTGAAGCTAACTCGTTTTTTTCGCTAGTAGTTGAAGCTAAATCATGCATATCACAAGTATTTGAAGCTAAACCATTTGGTTCGCATTTATTCGAAGCTAAGCCATCTACTTCGCATTGATTTGAGGCTAAATCTTGTGTTTCGCTAGGTTTTGAAGCTAACTCGTTTTTTTCGCATGCTGTTGTAGCTAAATCATGTATATCACAAGTATTTGAAGCTAAACCATTTGTTTCGCATGGATTCGAAGATAAGCCTTCTACTTCGCATTGATTTTAATCTAAATCACGTGTTTCGCAAGGATTTGAAGCTAACTCGTTTGTTTCGGATGCTGTTGAAGGTAAATCATGTATATCACACGTATTTGAAGCTATATCATTTGTTTCGCATGGATTCGAAGATAACCCTTCTATTTCGCATTGATTTGAGGCTAAATCAGGTGTTTCGCTTGGATTTGAAGCTAACTCGTTTTTTTCGCTAGTAGTTGTAGCTAAATCATGTATATCACAAGCATTTGGAGCTAAACCATTTGTTTCGCATGGATTCGGAGATAAGCCTTCTACTTCGCATTGATTTTAATCTAAATCATGTGTTTCGCATGGATTTAAAGCTAACTCGTTTGTTTCGCATGCAGTTGAAGCTGAATCATGTATATCACAAGTATTTGAAGCTAAACTATTCGTTTCGCATGGATTCGAAGATAAGCCTTCCACATCGCATTGATTTGATGCTAAATCATGTATATCACAAGTATTTGCAGCTAAACCATTTGTTTCGCATCGATACGAAGATACCACTTCTAATTCGCATTGATTTGATGCTAAATCATGTGTTTCGCATGGATTTTAAGCTAACTCGTTTGTATCGCATGCAGTTGAAGCTAAATCATGTATTTTACAAGTATTTGTAGCTAAACCATTTGTTTCGCATGGATTCGAAGATAAGCCTTCTACTTCGCATTGATTTTAATCTAAATCACGTGTTTCGCAAGGATTTGAAGCTAACTCGTTTGATTCGGATGCTGTTGAAGGTAAATCATGTATATCACACGTATTTGAAACTATATCATTTGTTTCGCATGGATTCGAAGATAACCCTTCTATTTCGCATTGATTTGAGGCTAAATCAGGTGTTTCGCTTGGATTTGAAGCTAACTCGTTTTTTTCGCTAGTAGTTGAAGCTAAATCATGCATATCACAAGTATTTGAAGCTAAACCATTTGGTTCGCATTTATTCGAAGCTAAGCCATCTACTTCGCATTGATTTGAGGCTAAATCTTGTGTTTCGCTAGGTTTTGAAGCTAACTCGTTTTTTTCGCATGCTGTTGTAGCTAAATCATGTATATCACAAGTATTTGAAGCTAAACCATTTGTTTCGCATGGATTCGAAGATAAGCCTTCTACTTCGCATTGATTTTAATCTAAATCATGTGTTTCGCATGGATTTGAAGCTAACTCGTTTGTTTCGGATGCAGTTGAAGCTGAATCATGTATATCACAAGTATTTGAAGCTAAACTATTCGTTTCGCATGGATTCGAAGATAAGCCTTCCACTTCTCATTGATTTGAAGATAAATCATGTGTTTCGCTTGGATTTGAATATAACTCATTTGTTTCGCATGCTGTTGAAGCTCAATCATCTATATCACAAGTATTTGAAGCTAAACCATTTGTATCGCATGGGATCGGAGATAAGCCTCCTACTCCGCATTGATTTGAAGCTAAATCATGTGTTTCGCATGGATTTGAAGCTAACTCGTTTGTTTCGCATGCTGTTGAAGCTAAATCATATATATCACAAGTATTTGAAGCTAAACCATTTGTTTCGCATTTATTCGAAGCTAAGCCTTCTACTTCGCATTGATTTGAGGCTAAATCATGTGTTTCGCTTGGTTTTGAAGCTAACTCGTTTTTTCGCATGCAGTTGTAGCTAAATCATGTATATCACAAGCATTTGAAGCTAAACCATTTGTTTCGCATGGATTCGAAGATAAGCCTTCTACTTCGCATTGATTTTAATCTAAATCATGTGTTTCGCATGGATTTAAAGCTAACTCGTTTGTTTCGCATGCAGTTGTAGCTGAATCATGTATATCACAAGTATTTGAAGCTAAACTATTCGTTTCGCATGGATTCGAAGATAAGCCTTCCACATCGCATTGATTTGATGCTAAATCATGTGTTTCGCATGGATTTGAAGCTAACTCGTTTGTTTCGCATGCTGTTGAAGCTAAATCAAGTGTATCAAAAGTATTTGAAGCTAAACCATTTGCTTCGCATGGATTCGAAGATCAGCTTTCTACTTCGCATTGATTTGATGCTAAATCATGTGTTCCGCATGGATTTTAAGCTAACTCGTTTGTTTCGCATGCAGTTGAAGCTAAATCATGTATATCACAAGGATTTGAAGCTAAACCATTTGTTTCGCATGGATTCGAAAATAAGCCTTCTACTTCGCATTGATTTTAATCTAAATCATGTGTTTCGCATGGATTAGCAGCTAACTCGTTTGTTTCGCATGCAGTTGAAGCTAAATCATGTATATCACAAGTATTTGCAGCTAAACCATTTGTTACGCATGGATTCGAAGATCAGCCTTCTACTTCGCATTGATTTGATGCTAAATCATGTGTTTCGCATGGATTTGAAGATAACTCGTTTGTTTCGCATGCTGTTGAAGCTAAATCATGTATATCACAAGTATTTGAAGCTAAACCATTTGTATCGCATAGGATCGAAGGTAAGCCTCCTACTTCGCATTGATTTGAAGCTAAATCATGTGTTTCGCATGGATTTGAAGCTAACTCGTTTTTTCCCATGCTGTTGAAGCTAAATCATGTATATCACAAGTATTTGAAGCTAAACTATTCGTTTCGCATGGATTCGAAGATAAGCCTTCCACTTCGCATTGATTTGATGCTAAATCATGTGTTCCGCATGGATTTTAAGCTAACTCGTTTGTTTCGCATGCAGTTGAAGCTAAATCATGTATATCACAAGTATTTGAAGCTAAACCATTTGCTTCGCATGGATTCGAAGCTAAACCATTTGCTTCGCATGGATTCGAAGATAAGCCTTCTACTTCGCATTGATTTTAATCTAAATCATGTGTTTCGCATGGATTTAAAGCTAACTCGTTTGTTTCGCATGCAGTTGAAGCTGAATCATGTATATCACAAGTATTTGAAGCTAAACTATTCGTTTCGCATGGATTCGAAGATAAGCCTTCCACTTCGCATTGATTTGATGCTAAATCATGTGTTCCGCATGGATTTTAAACTAACTCGTTTGTTTCGCATGCAGTTGAAGCTAAATCATGTATATCACAAGTATTTGAAGCTAAACCATTTGCTTCGCATGGATTCGAAGATCAGCCTTCTACTTCGCATTGATTTGATGCTAAATCATGTGTTTCGCATGGATTTGAAGCTAACTCGTCTGTTTCGCATGCTGTTGAAGCTAAATCATGTATATCACAAGTATTTGAAGCTATATCATACGTTTCGCATGCATTCCAAGATAACCCTTCTAATTCGCATTGATTTGAAGATAAATCATGTGTTTCGCTTGGATTTGAAGCTAACTCGTTTGTTTCGCATGCTGTTGAAGCTAAATCAAGTGTATCAAAAGTATTTGAAGCTAAACCATTTGCTTCGCATGGATTCGAAGATCAGCCTTCTACTTCGCATTGATTTGAAGCTAAATCATGTGTTCCGCATGGATTTTAAGCTAACTCGTTTGTATCGCATGCAGTTGAAGCTAAATCATGTATTTTACAAGTATTTGTAGCTAAACCATTTGTTTCGCATGGATTCGAAGATAAGCCTTCTACTTCGCATTGATTTTAATCTAAATCACGTGTTTCGCAAGGATTTGAAGCTAACTCGTTTGTTTCGGATGCTGTTGAAGGTAAATCATGTATATCACACGTATTTGAAGCTATATCATTTGTTTCGCATGGATTCGAAGATAACCCTTCTATTTCGCATTGATTTGAGGCTAAATCAGGTGTTTCGCTTGGATTTGAAGCTAACTCGTTTTTTTCGCTAGTAGTTGAAGCTAAATCATGCATATCACAAGTATTTGAAGCTAAACCATTTGGTTCGCATTTATTCGAAGCTAAGCCATCTACTTCGCATTGATTTGAGGCTAAATCTTGTGTTTCGCTAGGTTTTGAAGCTAACTCGTTTTTTTCGCATGCTGTTGTAGCTAAATCATGTATATCACAAGTATTTGAATCTAAACCATTTGTTTCGCATGGATTCGAAGATAAGCCTTCTACTTCGCATTGATTTTAATCTAAATCATGTGTTTCGCATGGATTTGAAGCTAACTCGTTTGTTTCGGATGCAGTTGAAGCTGAATCATGTATATCACAAGTATTTGAAGCTAAACTATTCGTTTCGCATGGATTCGAAGATAAGCCTTCCACTTCTCATTGATTTGAAGATAAATCATGTGTTTCGCTTGGATTTGAATATAACTCATTTGTTTCGCATGCTGTTGAAGCTCAATCATCTATATCACAAGTATTTGAAGCAAACCATTTGTATCGCATGGGATCGGAGATAAGCCTCCTACTCCGCATTGATTTGAAGCTAAATCATGTGTTTCGCATGGATTTGAAGCTAACTCGTTTGTTTCGCATGCTGTTGAAGCTAAATCATATATATCACAAGTATTTGAAGCTAAACCATTTGTTTCGCATTTATTCGAAGCTAAGCCATCTACTTCGCATTGATTTGAGGCTAAATCATGTGTTTCGCTTGGTTTTGAAGCTAACTCGTTTTTTCGCATGCAGTTGTAGCTAAATCATGTATATCACAAGCATTTGAAGCAAAACCATTTGTTTCGCATGGATTCGAAGATAAGCCTTCTACTTCGCATTGATTTTAATCTAAATCATGTGTTTCGCATGGATTTAAAGCTAACTCGTTTGTTTCGCATGCAGTTGAAGCTGAATCATGTATATCACAAGTATTTGAAGCTAAACTATTCGTTTCGCATGGATTCGAAGATAAGCCTTCCACATCGCATTGATTTGATGCTAAATCATGTGTTTCGCATGGATTTGAAGCTAACTCGTTTGTTTCGCATGCTGTTGAAGCTAAATCAAGTGTATCAAAAGTATTTGAAGCTAAACCATTTGCTTCGCATGGATTCGAAGATCAGCTTTCTACTTCGCATTGATTTGAAGCTAAATCATGTGTTCCGCATGGATTTTAAGCTAACTCGTTTGTTTCGCATGCAGTTGAAGCTAAATCATGTATATCACAAGGATTTGAAGCTAAACCATTTGTTTCGCATGGATTCGAAAATAAGCCTTCTACTTCGCATTGATTTTAATCTAAATCATGTGTTTCGCATGGATTAGCAGCTAACTCGTTTGTTTCGCATGCAGTTGAAGCTAAATCATGTATATCACAAGTATTTGCAGCTAAACCATTTGTTACGCATGGATTCGAAGATCAGCCTTCTACTTCGCATTGATTTGATGCTAAATCATGTGTTTCGCATGGATTTGAAGATAACTCGTTTGTTTCGCATGCTGTTGAAGCTAAATCATGTATATCACAAGTATTTGAAGCTAAACCATTTGTATCGCATAGGATCGAAGGTAAGCCTCCTACTTCGCATTGATTTGAAGCTAAATCATGTATTTCGCATGGATTTGAAGCTAACTCGTTTGTTTCGCATGCTGTTGAAGCTAAATCATGTATATCACAAGTATTTGAAGTTAAACCATTTGTTACGCATGGATTCGAAGATCAGCCTTCTACTTCGCATTGATTTGAAGCTAAATCATGTGTTCCGCATGGATTTTAAGCTAACACGTTTGTTTCGCATGCAGTTGAAGCTAAATCATGTATATCACAAGTATTTGAAGCTAAACTATTCGTTTCGCATGGATTCGAAGATAAGCCTTCCACTTCGCATTGATTTGATGCTAAATCATGTGTTCCGCATGGATTTTAAGCTAACTCGTTTGTTTCGCATGCAGTTGAAGCTAAATCATGTATATCACAAGTATTTGAAGCTAAACCATTTGCTTCGCATGGATTCGAAGCTAAACCATTTGCTTCGCATGGATTCGAAGATAAGCCTTCTACTTCGCATTGATTTTAATCTAAATCATGTGTTTCGCATGGATTTAAAGCTAACTCGTTTGTTTCGCATGCAGTTGAAGCTGTATCATGTATATCACAAGTATTTGAAGCTAAACTATTCGTTTCGCATGGATTCGAAGATAAGCCTTCCACTTCGCATTGATTTGATGCTAAATCATGTGTTCCGCATGGATTTTAAACTAACTCGTTTGTTTCGCATGCAGTTGAAGCTAAATCATGTATATCACAAGTATTTGAAGCTAAACCATTTGCTTCGCATGGATTCGAAGATCAGCCTTCTACTTCGCATTGATTTGATGCTAAATCATGTGTTTCGCATGGATTTGAAGCTAACTCGTCTGTTTCGCATGCTGTTGAAGCTAAATCATGTATATCACAAGTATTTGAAGCTATATCATACGTTTCGCATGCATTCCAAGATAACCCTTCTAATTCGCATTGATTTGAAGATAAATCATGTGTTTCGCTTGGATTTGAAGCTAACTCGTTTGTTTCGCATGCTGTTGAAGCTAAATCAAGTGTATCAAAAGTATTTGAAGCTAAACCATTTGCTTCGCATGGATTCGAAGATCAGCCTTCTACTTCGCATTGATTTGAAGCTAAATCATGTGTTCCGCATGGATTTTAAGCTAACTCGTTTGTATCGCATGCAGTTGAAGCTAAATCATGTATTTTACAAGTATTTGTAGCTAAACCATTTGTTTCGCATGGATTCGAAGATAAGCCTTCTACTTCGCATTGATTTTAATCTAAATCACGTGTTTCGCAAGGATTTGAAGCTAACTCGTTTGTTTCGGATGCTGTTGAAGGTAAATCATGTATATCACACGTATTTGAAGCTATATCATTTGTTTCGCATGGATTCGAAGATAACCCTTCTATTTCGCATTGATTTGAGGCTAAATCAGGTGTTTCGCTTGGATTTGAAGCTAACTCGTTTTTTTCGCTAGTAGTTGAAGCTAAATCATGCATATCACAAGTATTTGAAGCTAAACCATTTGGTTCGCATTTATTCGAAGCTAAGCCATCTACTTCGCATTGATTTGAGGCTAAATCTTGTGTTTCGCTAGGTTTTGAAGCTAACTCGTTTTTTTCGCATGCTGTTGTAGCTAAATCATGTATATCACAAGTATTTGAATCTAAACCATTTGTTTCGCATGGATTCGAAGATAAGCCTTCTACTTCGCATTGATTTTAATCTAAATCATGTGTTTCGCATGGATTTGAAGCTAACTCGTTTGTTTCGGATGCAGTTGAAGCTGAATCATGTATATCACAAGTATTTGAAGCTAAACTATTCGTTTCGCATGGATTCGAAGATAAGCCTTCCACTTCTCATTGATTTGAAGATAAATCATGTGTTTCGCTTGGATTTGAATATAACTCATTTGTTTCGCATGCTGTTGAAGCTCAATCATCTATATCACAAGTATTTGAAGCTAAACCATTTGTATCGCATGGGATCGGAGATAAGCCTCCTACTCCGCATTGATTTGAAGCTAAATCATGTGTTTCGCATGGATTTGAAGCTAACTCGTTTGTTTCGCATGCTGTTGAAGCTAAATCATATATATCACAAGTATTTGAAGCTAAACCATTTGTTTCGCATTTATTCGAAGCTAAGCCATCTACTTCGCATTGATTTGAGGCTAAATCATGTGTTTCGCTTGGTTTTGAAGCTAACTCGTTTTTTCGCATGCAGTTGTAGCTAAATCATGTATATCACAAGCATTTGAAGCTAAACCATTTGTTTCGCATGGATTCGAAGATAAGCCTTCTACTTCGCATTGATTTTAATCTAAATCATGTGTTTCGCATGGATTTAAAGCTAACTCGTTTGTTTCGCATGCAGTTGAAGCTGAATCATGTATATCACAAGTATTTGAAGCTAAACTATTCGTTTCGCATGGATTCGAAGATAAGCCTTCCACATCGCATTGATTTGATGCTAAATCATGTGTTTCGCATGGATTTGAAGCTAACTCGTTTGTTTCGCATGCTGTTGAAGCTAAATCAAGTGTATCAAAAGTATTTGAAGCTAAACCATTTGCTTCGCATGGATTCGAAGATCAGCTTTCTACTTCGCATTGATTTGAATCTAAATCATGTGTTCCGCATGGATTTTAAGCTAACTCGTTTGTTTCGCATGCAGTTGAAGCTAAATCATGTATATCACAAGGATTTGAAGCTAAACCATTTGTTTCGCATGGATTCGAAAATAAGCCTTCTACTTCGCATTGATTTTAATCTAAATCATGTGTTTCGCATGGATTAGCAGCTAACTCGTTTGTTTCGCATGCAGTTGAAGCTAAATCATGTATATCACAAGTATTTGCAGCTAAACCATTTGTTACGCATGGATTCGAAGGTCAGCCTTCTACTTCGCATTGATTTGATGCTAAATCATGTGTTTCGCATGGATTTGAAGATAACTCGTTTGTTTCGCATGCTGTTGAAGCTAAATCATGTATATCACAAGTATTTGAAGTTAAACCATTTGTTACGCATGGATTCGAAGATCAGCCTTCTACTTCGCATTGATTTGAAGCTAAATCATGTGTTCCGCATGGATTTGAAGCTAACTCGTTTGTTTCGCATGCTGTTGAAGCTAAATCATATATATCACAAGTATTTGAAGCTAAACCATTTGTTTCGCATTTATTCGAAGCTAAGCCATCTACTTCGCATTGATTTGAGGCTAAATCATGTGTTTCGCTTGGTTTTGAAGCTAACTCGTTTTTTCGCATGCAGTTGTAGCTAAATCATGTATATCACAAGCATTTGAAGCAAAACCATTTGTTTCGCATGGATTCGAAGATAAGCCTTCTACTTCGCATTGATTTTAATCTAAATCATGTGTTTCGCATGGATTTAAAGCTAACTCGTTTGTTTCGCATGCAGTTGAAGCTGAATCATGTATATCACAAGTATTTGAAGCTAAACTATTCGTTTCGCATGGATTCGAAGATAAGCCTTCCACATCGCATTGATTTGATGCTAAATCATGTGTTTCGCATGGATTTGAAGCTAACTCGTTTGTTTCGCATGCTGTTGAAGCTAAATCAAGTGTATCAAAAGTATTTGAAGCTAAACCATTTGCTTCGCATGGATTCGAAGATCAGCTTTCTACTTCGCATTGATTTGAAGCTAAATCATGTGTTCCGCATGGATTTTAAGCTAACTCGTTTGTTTCGCATGCAGTTGAAGCTAAATCATGTATATCACAAGGATTTGAAGCTAAACCATTTGTTTCGCATGGATTCGAAAATAAGCCTTCTACTTCGCATTGATTTTAATCTAAATCATGTGTTTCGCATGGATTAGCAGCTAACTCGTTTGTTTCGCATGCAGTTGAAGCTAAATCATGTATATCACAAGTATTTGCAGCTAAACCATTTGTTACGCATGGATTCGAAGATCAGCCTTCTACTTCGCATTGATTTGATGCTAAATCATGTGTTTCGCATGGATTTGAAGATAACTCGTTTGTTTCGCATGCTGTTGAAGCTAAATCATGTATATCACAAGTATTTGAAGCTAAACCATTTGTATCGCATAGGATCGAAGGTAAGCCTCCTACTTCGCATTGATTTGAAGCTAAATCATGTATTTCGCATGGATTTGAAGCTAACTCGTTTGTTTCGCATGCTGTTGAAGCTAAATCATGTATATCACAAGTATTTGAAGTTAAACCATTTGTTACGCATGGATTCGAAGATCAGCCTTCTACTTCGCATTGATTTGAAGCTAAATCATGTGTTCCGCATGGATTTTAAGCTAACACGTTTGTTTCGCATGCAGTTGAAGCTAAATCATGTATATCACAAGTATTTGAAGCTAAACTATTCGTTTCGCATGGATTCGAAGATAAGCCTTCCACTTCGCATTGATTTGATGCTAAATCATGTGTTCCGCATGGATTTTAAGCTAACTCGTTTGTTTCGCATGCAGTTGAAGCTAAATCATGTATATCACAAGTATTTGAAGCTAAACCATTTGCTTCGCATGGATTCGAAGCTAAACCATTTGCTTCGCATGGATTCGAAGATAAGCCTTCTACTTCGCATTGATTTTAATCTAAATCATGTGTTTCGCATGGATTTAAAGCTAACTCGTTTGTTTCGCATGCAGTTGAAGCTGTATCATGTATATCACAAGTATTTGAAGCTAAACTATTCGTTTCGCATGGATTCGAAGATAAGCCTTCCACTTCGCATTGATTTGATGCTAAATCATGTGTTCCGCATGGATTTTAAACTAACTCGTTTGTTTCGCATGCAGTTGAAGCTAAATCATGTATATCACAAGTATTTGAAGCTAAACCATTTGCTTCGCATGGATTCGAAGATCAGCCTTCTACTTCGCATTGATTTGATGCTAAATCATGTGTTTCGCATGGATTTGAAGCTAACTCGTCTGTTTCGCATGCTGTTGAAGCTAAATCATGTATATCACAAGTATTTGAAGCTATATCATACGTTTCGCATGCATTCCAAGATAACCCTTCTAATTCGCATTGATTTGAAGATAAATCATGTGTTTCGCTTGGATTTGAAGCTAACTCGTTTGTTTCGCATGCTGTTGAAGCTAAATCAAGTGTATCAAAAGTATTTGAAGCTAAACCATTTGCTTCGCATGGATTCGAAGATCAGCCTTCTACTTCGCATTGATTTGAAGCTAAATCATGTGTTCCGCATGGATTTTAAGCTAACTCGTTTGTATCGCATGCAGTTGAAGCTAAATCATGTATTTTACAAGTATTTGTAGCTAAACCATTTGTTTCGCATGGATTCGAAGATAAGCCTTCTACTTCGCATTGATTTTAATCTAAATCACGTGTTTCGCAAGGATTTGAAGCTAACTCGTTTGTTTCGGATGCTGTTGAAGGTAAATCATGTATATCACACGTATTTGAAGCTATATCATTTGTTTCGCATGGATTCGAAGATAACCCTTCTATTTCGCATTGATTTGAGGCTAAATCAGGTGTTTCGCTTGGATTTGAAGCTAACTCGTTTTTTTCGCTAGTAGTTGAAGCTAAATCATGCATATCACAAGTATTTGAAGCTAAACCATTTGGTTCGCATTTATTCGAAGCTAAGCCATCTACTTCGCATTGATTTGAGGCTAAATCTTGTGTTTCGCTAGGTTTTGAAGCTAACTCGTTTTTTTCGCATGCTGTTGTAGCTAAATCATGTATATCACAAGTATTTGAATCTAAACCATTTGTTTCGCATGGATTCGAAGATAAGCCTTCTACTTCGCATTGATTTTAATCTAAATCATGTGTTTCGCATGGATTTGAAGCTAACTCGTTTGTTTCGGATGCAGTTGAAGCTGAATCATGTATATCACAAGTATTTGAAGCTAAACTATTCGTTTCGCATGGATTCGAAGATAAGCCTTCCACTTCTCATTGATTTGAAGATAAATCATGTGTTTCGCTTGGATTTGAATATAACTCATTTGTTTCGCATGCTGTTGAAGCTCAATCATCTATATCACAAGTATTTGAAGCTAAACCATTTGTATCGCATGGGATCGGAGATAAGCCTCCTACTCCGCATTGATTTGAAGCTAAATCATGTGTTTCGCATGGATTTGAAGCTAACTCGTTTGTTTCGCATGCTGTTGAAGCTAAATCATATATATCACAAGTATTTGAAGCTAAACCATTTGTTTCGCATTTATTCGAAGCTAAGCCATCTACTTCGCATTGATTTGAGGCTAAATCATGTGTTTCGCTTGGTTTTGAAGCTAACTCGTTTTTTCGCATGCAGTTGTAGCTAAATCATGTATATCACAAGCATTTGAAGCTAAACCATTTGTTTCGCATGGATTCGAAGATAAGCCTTCTACTTCGCATTGATTTTAATCTAAATCATGTGTTTCGCATGGATTTAAAGCTAACTCGTTTGTTTCGCATGCAGTTGAAGCTGAATCATGTATATCACAAGTATTTGAAGCTAAACTATTCGTTTCGCATGGATTCGAAGATAAGCCTTCCACATCGCATTGATTTGATGCTAAATCATGTGTTTCGCATGGATTTGAAGCTAACTCGTTTGTTTCGCATGCTGTTGAAGCTAAATCAAGTGTATCAAAAGTATTTGAAGCTAAACCATTTGCTTCGCATGGATTCGAAGATCAGCTTTCTACTTCGCATTGATTTGAATCTAAATCATGTGTTCCGCATGGATTTTAAGCTAACTCGTTTGTTTCGCATGCAGTTGAAGCTAAATCATGTATATCACAAGGATTTGAAGCTAAACCATTTGTTTCGCATGGATTCGAAAATAAGCCTTCTACTTCGCATTGATTTTAATCTAAATCATGTGTTTCGCATGGATTAGCAGCTAACTCGTTTGTTTCGCATGCAGTTGAAGCTAAATCATGTATATCACAAGTATTTGCAGCTAAACCATTTGTTACGCATGGATTCGAAGGTCAGCCTTCTACTTCGCATTGATTTGATGCTAAATCATGTGTTTCGCATGGATTTGAAGATAACTCGTTTGTTTCGCATGCTGTTGAAGCTAAATCATGTATATCACAAGTATTTGAAGTTAAACCATTTGTTACGCATGGATTCGAAGATCAGCCTTCTACTTCGCATTGATTTGAAGCTAAATCATGTGTTCCGCATGGATTTTAAGCTAACACGTTTGTTTCGCATGCAGTTGAAGCTAAATCATGTATATCACAAGTATTTGAAGCTAAACCATTTGTTTCGCATGGATTCGAAGATAAGCCTTCTACTTCGCATTGATTTTAATCTAAATCATGTGTTTCGCATGGATTTGAAGCAAACTCGTTTGTTTCGCATGCAGTTGAAGCTGAATCATGTACATCACAAGTGTTAGAAGCTAAACTATTCGTTTCGGATGGATTCGAAGTTAACTCGTTTGTTTCGCATGCAGTTGAAGCTAAATCACGTATATCACAAGTATTTGCAGCTAAACCATTTGTTACGCTTGGATTCAAAGATCAGCCTTCTACTTCGCATTGATTTGAAGCTAAATCATGTCTTTCGCATGGATTTTAAGCTAACTCGTTTGTTTCGCATGCAGTTGAAGCTAAATCACGTATATCACAAGTATTTGCAGCTAAACCATTTGTTTCGCTTCGATACGAAGATACCCCTTCTAATTCGCATTGATTTGATGCTAAATCATGTGTTTCGCATGGATTTGAAGCTAACTCGTTTGCTTCGCATGCAGTTGAAGCTGAATCATGTATATCACAAGTAATTGAAGCTAAACTATTCGTTTCGCATGGATTCGAAGATAACCCTTCTTCTTCGCATTGATTTGAAGCTAAATCATGTGTTTCGCATGGATTTGAAGCTAACTCGTTTGTTTCGCATGCAGTTGAAGCTGAATCATGAATATCACAAGTATTTGAAGCTAAACTATTCGTTTCGCATGGTTTCGAAGATAAGCCTTCTACTTCGCATTGATTTTAATCTAAATCATGTGTTTCGCATGGATTTGAAACTAACTCGTTTGTTTCGCATGTTGTTGGAACTAAATCATGTATATCACAAGTATTTGAAGCTAAACTATTCGTTTCGCATGGATTCGAAGGTAAGCCTTCCACATCGCATTGATTTGAAGCTAAATCATGTGTTTCGCATGGATTTGAAGTTAACTCGTTTGTTTCGCATGCAGTTGAAGCTAAATCATGTATATCACAAGTATTTGAAGCTAAACCATTTGTTTCGCATGGATTCGAAGATAAGCCTTCTACTTCGCATTGATTTTAATCTAAATCATGTGTTTCGCATGGATTTGAAGCAAACTCGTTTGTTTCGCATGCAGTTGAAGCTGAATCATGTACATCACAAGTGTTAGAAGCTAAACTATTCGTTTCGGATGGATTCGAAGTTAACTCGTTTGTTTCGCATGCAGTTGAAGCTAAATCACGTATATCACAAGTATTTGCAGCTAAACCATTTGTTACGCTTGGATTCAAAGATCAGCCTTCTACTTCGCATTGATTTGAAGCTAAATCATGTCTTTCGCATGGATTTTAAGCTAACTCGTTTGTTTCGCATGCAGTTGAAGCTAAATCACGTATATCACAAGTATTTGCAGCTAAACCATTTGTTTCGCTTCGATACGAAGATACCCCTTCTAATTCGCATTGATTTGATGCTAAATCATGTGTTTCGCATGGATTTGAAGCTAACTCGTTTGCTTCGCATGCAGTTGAAGCTGAATCATGTATATCACAAGTAATTGAAGCTAAACTATTCGTTTCGCATGGATTCGAAGATAACCCTTCTTCTTCGCATTGATTTGAAGCTAAATCATGTGTTTCGCATGGATTTGAAGCTAACTCGTTTGTTTCGCATGCAGTTGAAGCTGAATCATGAATATCACAAGTATTTGAAGCTAAACTATTCGTTTCGCATGGTTTCGAAGATAAGCCTTCTACTTCGCATTGATTTTAATCTAAATCATGTGTTTCGCATGGATTTGAAACTAACTCGTTTGTTTCGCATGTTGTTGGAACTAAATCATGTATATCACAAGTATTTGAAGCTAAACTATTCGTTTCGCATGGATTCGAAGGTAAGCCTTCCACATCGCATTGATTTGAAGCTAAATCATGTGTTTCGCATGGATTTGAAGTTAACTCGTTTGTTTCGCATGCAGTTGAAGCTAAATCATGTATATCACAAGTATTTGCAGCTAAACCATTTGTTTCGCATGGATTCGAAGATAACCCTTATACTTCGAATTGATTTGAATCTAACTCGTTTATTTCGCATGCTGTTGAGGCTAAATCAAGTATATCACAAGTATATGAAGCTAATCCATTTGTTTCGCATGGATACGAAGATCAGCCTTCTACTTCTCATTGATTAGAAGCTAAATCATGTGTTTCGCATGGGTTTGAAGCTAACTCGTTTGTTTCGCCTACATTTGAAGCTATATCACTTATATTCACAAGTATGTGAACCTAAATCATTCGTTTCGCATGGATTTGAAGCTAAGCCATCAACTTCACGTTGACTTGATGCTAAATCATGTTTTTGCTTGGACTTGAAGCTAACTCGTTTGTTTCGCATGTTGTTGAAGCTAAATCATGTATATCACAAGTATTTGAAGCTAAACCATTTGCTTCGCATGGATTCGAAGATCAGCCTTCTACTTCGCATTGATTTGATGCTAAATCATGTGTTTCGCATGGATTTGAAGCTAACTCGTCTGTTTCGCATGCTGTTGAAGCTAAATCATGTATATCACAAGTATTTGAAGCTATATCATACGTTTCGCATGCATTCCAAGATAACCCTTCTAATTCGCATTGATTTGAAGATAAATCATGTGTTTCGCTTGGATTTGAAGCTAACTCGTTTGTTTCGCATGCTGTTGAAGCTAAATCAAGTGTATCAAAAGTATTTGAAGCTAAACCATTTGCTTCGCATGGATTCGAAGATCAGCCTTCTACTTCGCATTGATTTGAAGCTAAATCATGTGTTCCGCATGGATTTTAAGCTAACTCGTTTGTATCGCATGCAGTTGAAGCTAAATCATGTATTTTACAAGTATTTGTAGCTAAACCATTTGTTTCGCATGGATTCGAAGATAAGCCTTCTACTTCGCATTGATTTTAATCTAAATCACGTGTTTCGCAAGGATTTGAAGCTAACTCGTTTGTTTCGGATGCTGTTGAAGGTAAATCATGTATATCACACGTATTTGAAGCTATATCATTTGTTTCGCATGGATTCGAAGATAACCCTACTATTTCGCATTGATTTGAGGCTAAATCAGGTGTTTCGCTTGGATTTGAAGCTAACTCGTTTTTTTCGCTAGTAGTTGAAGCTAAATCATGCATATCACAAGTATTTGAAGCTAAACCATTTGGTTCGCATTTATTCGAAGCTAAGCCATCTACTTCGCATTGATTTGAGGCTAAATCTTGTGTTTCGCTAGGTTTTGAAGCTAACTCGTTTTTTTCACATGCTGTTGTAGCTAAATCATGTATATCACAAGTATTTGAAGCTAAACAATTTGTTTCGCATGGATTCGAAGATAAGCCTTCTACTTCGCATTGATTTTAATCTAAATCATGTGTTTCGCATGGATTTGAAGCTAACTCGTTTGTTTCGGATGCAGTTGAAGCTGAATCATGTATATCACAAGTATTTGAAGCTAAACTATTCGTTTCGCATGGATTCGAAGATAAGCCTTCCACTTCTCATTGATTTGAAGATAAATCATGTGTTTCGCTTGGATTTGAATATAACTCATTTGTTTCGCATGCTGTTGAAGCTCAATCATCTATATCACAAGTATTTGAAGCTAAACCATTTGTATCGCATGGGATCGGAGATAAGCCTCCTACTCCGCATTGATTTGAAGCTAAATCATGTGTTTCGCATGGATTTGAAGCTAACTCGTTTGTTTCGCATGCTGTTGAAGCTAAATCATATATATCACAAGTATTTGAAGCTAAACCATTTGTTTCGCATTTATTCGAAGCTAAGCCTTCTACTTCGCATTGATTTGAGGCTAAATCATGTGTTTCGCTTGGTTTTGAAGCTAACTCGTTTTTTCGCATGCAGTTGTAGCTAAATAATGTATATCACAAGCATTTGAAGCTAAACCATTTGTTTCGCATGGATTCGAAGATAAGCCTTCTACTTCGCATTGATTTTAATCTAAATCATGTGTTTCGCATGGATTTAAAGCTAACTCGTTTGTTTCGCATGCAGTTGAAGCTGAATCATGTATATCACAAGTATTTGAAGCTAAACTATTCGTTTCGCATGGATTCGAAGATAAGCCTTCCACATCGCATTGATTTGATGCTAAATCATGTGTTTCGCATGGATTTGAAGCTAACTCGTTTGTTTCGCATGCTGTTGAAGCTAAATCAAGTGTATCAAAAGTATTTGAAGCTAAACCATTTGTTACGCATGGATTCGAAGATCAGCCTTCTACTTCGCATTGATTTGATGCTAAATCATGTGTTTCGCATGGATTTGAAGATAACTCGTTTGTTTCGCATGCTGTTGAAGCTAAATCATGTATATCACAAGTATTTGAAGTTAAACCATTTGTTACGCATGGATTCGAAGATCAGCCTTCTACTTCGCATTGATTTGAAGCTAAATCATGTGTTCCGCATGGATTTTAAGCTAACACGTTTGTTTCGCATGCAGTTGAAGCTAAATCATGTATATCACAAGTATTTGAAGCTAAACCATTTGTTTCGCATGGATTCGAAGATAAGCCTTCTACTTCGCATTGATTTTAATCTAAATCATGTGTTTCGCATGGATTTGAAGCTAACTCGTTTGTTTCGCATGCAGTTGAAGCTGAATCATGTACATCACAAGTGTTAGAAGCTAAACTATTCGTTTCGGATGGATTCGAAGTTAACTCGTTTGTTTCGCATGCAGTTGAAGCTAAATCACGTATATCACAAGTATTTGCAGCTAAACCATTTGTTACGCATGGATTCAAAGATCAGCCTTCTACTTCGCATTGATTTGAAGCTAAATCATGTCTTTCGCATGGATTTTAAGCTAACTCGTTTGTTTCGCATGCAGTTGAAGCTAAATCACGTATATCACAAGTATTTGCAGCTAAACCATTTGTTTCGCATCGATACGAAGATACCCCTTCTAATTCGCATTGATTTGATGCTAAATCATGTGTTTCGCATGGATTTGAAGCTAACTCGTTTGCTTCGCATGCAGTTGAAGCTGAATCATGTATATCACAAGTATTTGAAGATAATCCATTTGTTTCGCATGGATTCGAAGATAAGCCTTCTACTTCGCATTGATTTGAAGCTAAATCATTTGTTTCGCATGGATTTGATTCTAACTCGTTTGTTTCGCATGCTGTAGGAACTAAATCATGTATATCACAAGTATTTGAAGCTATATCATTTGTTTCGCATTTATTCGAAGATAAGCCTTCTACTTCGCATTGATTTTAATCTAAATCATGTGTTTCGCATGGATTTGAAGCTAACTCTTTTTTTTCGTATGCTGTTGAAGCTAAATCATGTATATCACAAGTATTTGCAGCTAAACCATTTGTTTCGCATGGATTCGAAGATAACCCTTCTACTTCGCATTCATTTAAAGCTAAATCATTCGTTGCGCATGGATTTGAAGCTAAGCCGTCAACTTCGCGTTGACTTGATGATAAATCATGTTTTTCGCTTGGACGTGAAGCTAACTCGTTTGTTTCGCATGCTGTTGAAGCTAAATCATGTATATCACAAGTATTTGAAGCTAAACCATTTGTTTCGCATGGATTCGAAGATTAGCCTTCCACATCGCATTGATTTGAAGCTAAATCATTTGTTTCGCATGGATTTGAAGTTAACTCGTTTGTCTCGCATGCAGTTGAAGCTAAATCAAGTGTATCACAAGTATTTGAAGCTAAACCATTTGCATCGCATGGATTGCGAAGATCAGCATTCTACTTCTCATTGATTAGATGCTAAATCATGTGTTTCGCATGGGTTTGAAGCTAACTCGTTTGTTTCGCATGCTGTTGAAGCTAAATCATGTATATCACAAGTATTTGAAGCTATATCATTTGTTTCGCATTTATTCGAAGATAAGCCTTCTACTTCGCATTGATTTTAATCTAAATCATGTGTTTCGCATGGATTTGAAGCTAACTCGTTTGTTTCGCATGCAGTTGAAGCTGAATCATGTATATCACAAGTAATTGAAGCTAAACTATTCGTTTCGCATGGATTCGAAGATAACCCTTCTTCTTCGCATTGATTTGAAGCTAGATCATTTGTTTCGCATGGATTTGATTCTAACTCGTTTGTTTCGCATGCTGTTGGAACTAAATCATGTATATCACAAGTATTTGAAGCTATATCATTTGTTTCGCATTTATTCGAAGATAAGCCTTCTACTTCGCATTGATTTTAATCTAAATCATGTGTTTCGTTTGGATTTGAAGATAACTCATTTGCTTCGCATGCTGTTGAAGCTAAATCATGTATATCACAAGTATTTGAAGTTAAACCATTTGTTTCGCATGGATTCGAAGCTAACTCGTTTGTTTCGCATGCTGTTGAAACTAAATCATTTATATCAAAAGTATTTGAAGCTAAACCATTTGCTTCGCATGGATTCGAAGGTCAGCTTTCTACTTCGCATTGATTTGATGCTAAGTCATTTGATTCAAATGGATTTCAAGCTAACTCGTTTGTTTCGCATGCAGTTGAAGCTAAATCAAGTGTATCACAAGTATTTGAAGCTAAACCATTTGATTCCCATGGATTTGAAGCTAAGCCTTCTACTTCGCATTGATTTGAAGCTAAATCATGTGTTTCGCTTGGATTTGAAGATAACTCGTTTGCTTCGCATGCTGTTGAAGCTAAATCATGTATATCAAAAGTTTTGGAAGCTAAACTATTCGTTTCACATGGATTTGAAGGTCAGTCTTCTACTTCGCATTGATTTGAAACTAAATCATGTGTTTCACATGGATTTGAAGTTAACTCGTTTGTTTCGCATGCACTTGAATCTAAATCATTTATATCGAAAGTATTTGAAGCTAAATCATTTGTTTCGCATGGATTTGAAGACAAAGCTTTTACCTCGCATTGATTTGAATCTAAATCATGTGTTTCGCATGAATGTGAAGCTAACTCGTTTGTCTCGCTTCCAGTTGAAGCTAAATCCATTATATAGCAAGTATTTTAACCTAAATCACTTGAATCGCATGGATTTGTAGTTAAACCTTCTACTACGCAATGCATGGAAGATAAATCATGTGTTTCGTTTGGCCTTAAGCTAACTCGTTTGTTTCGCATGCAGTTGAAGCTAAATCATGTATATCACAAGTATTTGAAGCTAAACCATTTGTTTCGCATGGATTCGAAGATCAGCCATCTACTTCGCATTGATTTGAAGCTAAATCATGTGTTCCGCATGGATTTTAAGCTAACACGTTTGTTTCGCATGCAGTTGAAGCTAAATCATGTATATCACAAGTATTTGAAGCTAAACCATTTGTTTCGCATGGATTCGAAGATCAGCCATCTACTTCGCATTGATTTGAAGCTAAATCATGTGTTCCGCATGGATTTTAAGCTAACACGTTTGTTTCGCATGCAGTTGAAGCTAAATCATGTATATCACAAGTATTTGAAGCTGAACCATTTGTTTCGCATGGATTCGAAGATAAGCCTTCTACTTCGCATTGATTTTAATCTAAATCATGTGTTTCGCATGGATTTGAAGCTAAGTCGTTTGTTTCGCATGCTGTTGAAGCTAAATCATGTATATCACAATTATTTGAAGCTAAACCATTTGTATCGCATGGAATCGAAGATAAGCCACCTACTTCGCATTGATTTGTAGCTAAATCATGTGTTTCGCATGGATTTGAAGCTAAGTCGTTTGTTTCGCATGCAGTTGAAGCTGAATCATGTACATCACAAGTATTTGCAGCTAAACCATTTGTTTCGCGTCGATACGAAGGTAACCCTTCTACTTCGCATTGATTTGAAGCTAAATCATGTGTTTCGCATGGATTTGAATCTAACTCGTTTATTTCGCATACTGTTGAAGCTAAATCATGTATATCACAAGTATAAGAAGCTAATCCGTTTGTTTCGCATGGATTCGAAGATAAGCCTTCTACTTCGCATTGATTTGAAGCTAAATCATGTGTTTCGCATGGATTTGAATCTAACTCGTTTGTTTCGGATGCTGTGGAAGCTAAATAATGTATATCACAAGTATTGGAAGCTATATCATACGTTTCGCATGGATTCCAAGATAACCCTTCTAATTCGCATTGATTTGAAGCTAAATCATGTGTTTCGCATGCATTTGAAGCTAACTCGTTTGTTTCGCATGCTGTTGAAGCTAAATCATGTATATCAAAAGTTTTGGAAGCTAAACTATTCGTTTCACATGGATTTGAAGACAAAGCTTTTACCTCGCATTGATTTGAATCTAAATCATGTATTTCGAATGAATGTGAAGCTAACTCGTTTGTCTCGCTTCCAGTTGAAGCTAAATCCATTATATAGCAAGTATTTTAACCTAAATCACTTGAATCGCATGGATTTGTAGTTAAACCTTCTACTACGCAATGCATGGAAGATAAATCATGTGTTTCGTTTGGACTTGAAGCTAACTCGTTTGTTTCGCATGCAGTTGAAGCTAAATCATATATATCACAAGTATTTGAAGCTAAACCATTTGTTTCGCATTTATTCGAAGCTAAGCCTTCTACTTCGCATTGATTTGAGGCTAAATCATGTGTTTCGCTTGGATTTGAAGCTAACTCGTTTTTTCGCTAGCAGTTGAATCTAAATCATGTATATCACAAGTATTTGAAGCTAAACCATTTGATTCCCATGGATTTGAAGCTAAGCTTTCTACTTAGCATTGATTTGAAGATAAATCATGTGTTTCGCTTGGATTTGAAGATAACTCGTTTGCTTCGCATGCTGTTGAAGCTAAATCATATATATCACAAGTATTTGAAGTTAAACCATTTGTTTCGCATGGATTCGAAGATAATCCATCTATTTCGCATTGATTTGAAGCTAAATCACGTGTTTTGCATTGATTTGAATCTAACTCGTTTGTTTCGCATGCTGTTGAAGCTAAATCAAGTGTATCACAAGTATTTGAAACTAAACAATTTGATTCCCATGGATTTGAAACTAAGCTTTCTACTTAGCATTGATTAGATGCTAAATCATGTGTTTCGCATGGGTTTGAAGCTAACTCGTTTGTTTCGCATGCAGTTGAAGCTGAATCATGTATATCACAAGTAATTGAAGCTAAACCATTCGTTTCGCATGGATTCGAAGATAAGCCTTCTACTTCGCATTGATTTGAAGCAAAATCATGTGTTTCGCATGGATTTGAATCTAACTCGTTTGTTTCGCATGCTGTTGAAACTAAATCATGTATATCACAAGTATTTGAAGCTATATCATGTGTTTCGCATGGATTCGAAGATTAGCCTTCTACTTCGCATTGATTTGAAGCTAAATCATGTGTTCCGCATGGATTTTAAGCTAACACGTTTGTTTCGCATGCAGTTGATGCTAAATCATGTATATCACAAGTATTTGAAGCTAAACCATTTGTTTCGCATGGATTCGAAGATCAGCCATCTACTTCGCATTGATTTGAAGCTAAATCATGTGTTCCGCATGGATTTTAAGCTAACACGTTTGTTTCGCATGCAGTTGAAGCTAAATCATGTATATCACAAGTATTTGAAGCTAAACCATTTGTTTCGCATGGATTCGAAGATCAGCCATCTACTTCGCATTGATTTGAAGCTAAATCATGTGTTCCGCATGGATTTTAAGCTAACACGTTTGTTTCGCATGCAGTTGAAGCTAAATCATGTATATCACAAGTATTTGAAGCTGAACCATTTGTTTCGCATGGATTCGAAGATAAGCCTTCTACTTCGCATTGATTTTAATCTAAATCATGTGTTTCGCATGGATTTGAAGCTAAGTCGTTTGTTTCGCATGCTGTTGAAGCTAAATCATGTATATCACAATTATTTGAAGCTAAACCATTTGTATCGCATGGAATCGAAGATAAGCCACCTACTTCGCATTGATTTGTAGCTAAATCATGTGTTTCGCATGGATTTGAAGCTAAGTCGTTTGTTTCGCATGCAGTTGAAGCTGAATCATGTACATCACAAGTATTTGCAGCTAAACCATTTGTTTCGCGTCGATACGAAGGTAACCCTTCTACTTCGCATTGATTTGAAGCTAAATCATGTGTTTCGCATGGATTTGAATCTAACTCGTTTATTTCGCATACTGTTGAAGCTAAATCATGTATATCACAAGTATAAGAAGCTAATCCGTTTGTTTCGCATGGATTCGAAGATAAGCCTTCTACTTCGCATTGATTTGAAGCTAAATCATGTGTTTCGCATGGATTTGAATCTAACTCGTTTGTTTCGGATGCTGTGGAAGCTAAATAATGTATATCACAAGTATTGGAAGCTATATCATACGTTTCGCATGGATTCCAAGATAACCCTTCTAATTCGCATTGATTTGAAGCTAAATCATGTGTTTCGCATGCATTTGAAGCTAACTCGTTTGTTTCGCATGCTGTTGAAGCTAAATCATGTATATCAAAAGTTTTGGAAGCTAAACTATTCGTTTCACATGGATTTGAAGACAAAGCTTTTACCTCGCATTGATTTGAATCTAAATCATGTATTTCGAATGAATGTGAAGCTAACTCGTTTGTCTCGCTTCCAGTTGAAGCTAAATCCATTATATAGCAAGTATTTTAACCTAAATCACTTGAATCGCATGGATTTGTAGTTAAACCTTCTACTACGCAATGCATGGAAGATAAATCATGTGTTTCGTTTGGACTTGAAGCTAACTCGTTTGTTTCGCATGCAGTTGAAGCTAAATCATATATATCACAAGTATTTGAAGCTAAACCATTTGTTTCGCATTTATTCGAAGCTAAGCCTTCTACTTCGCATTGATTTGAGGCTAAATCATGTGTTTCGCTTGGATTTGAAGCTAACTCGTTTTTTCGCTAGCAGTTGAATCTAAATCATGTATATCACAAGTATTTGAAGCTAAACCATTTGATTCCCATGGATTTGAAGCTAAGCTTTCTACTTAGCATTGATTTGAAGATAAATCATGTGTTTCGCTTGGATTTGAAGATAACTCGTTTGCTTCGCATGCTGTTGAAGCTAAATCATGTATATCACAAGTATTTGAAGTTAAACCATTTGTTTCGCATGGATTCGAAGATAATCCATCTATTTCGCATTGATTTGAAGCTAAATCACGTGTTTTGCATTGATTTGAATCTAACTCGTTTGTTTCGCATGCTGTTGAAGCTAAATCAAGTGTATCACAAGTATTTGAAACTAAACAATTTGATTCCCATGGATTTGAAACTAAGCTTTCTACTTAGCATTGATTAGATGCTAAATCATGTGTTTCGCATGGGTTTGAAGCTAACTCGTTTGTTTCGCATGCAGTTGAAGCTGAATCATGTATATCACAAGTAATTGAAGCTAAACCATTCGTTTCGCATGGATTCGAAGATAAGCCTTCTACTTCGCATTGATTTGAAGCAAAATCATGTGTTTCGCATGGATTTGAATCTAACTCGTTTGTTTCGCATGCTGTTGAAACTAAATCATGTATATCACAAGTATTTGAAGCTATATCATGTGTTTCGCATGGATTCGAAGATTAGCCTTCTACTTCGCATTGATTAGATGCTAAGTCATGTGTTTCGCATGGGTTTGAAGCTAACTCGTTTGTTTCGCCTGCATTTGAAGCTATATCACTTATATTCACAAGTATGTGAAGCTAAATCTTTCGTTTCGCATGGATTTGAAGCTAAGCCATCAACTTCGCGTTGACTTGATGCTAAATCATGTTTTTCGTTTGGACTTGAAGCTAACTCGTTTGTTTCGCATGCAGTTGATGCTAAATCATGTATATCACAAGTATTTGAAGCTAAACCATTTGTTTCGCATGGATTCGAAGATCAGCCTTCTACTTTGCATTGATTTGAAGCTAAATCATGTGTTCCGCATGGATTTTAAGCTAACACGTTTGTTTCGCATGCAGTTGATGCTAAATCATGTATATCACAAGTATTTGAAGCTGAACCATTTGTTTCGCATGGATTCGAAGATAAGCCTTCTACTTCGCATTGATTTTAATCTAAATCATGTGTTTCGCATGGATTTGAAGCTAAGTCGTTTGTTTCGCATGCAGTTGAAGCTGAATCATGTACATCACAAGTATTTGCAGCTAAACCATTTGTTCCGCATCGATACGAAGGTAACCCTTCTACTTCGCAATGATTTGAACCTAAATCATGTGTTTCGCATGGATTTGAATCTAACTCGTTTATTTCGCATGCTGTTGAAGCTAAATCATGTATATCACAAGTATAAGAAGCTAATCCGTTTGTTTCGCATGGATTCGAAGATAAGCCTTCTACTTCGCATTGATTTGAAGCTAAATCATGTGCTTCGCATGGATTTGAATCTAACTCGTTTGTTTCGGATGCTGTGGAAGCTAAATAATGTATATCACAAGTATTGGAAGCTATATCATACGTTTCGCATGGATTCCAAGATAACCCTTCTAATTCGCATTGATTTGAATCTAAATCATGTGTTTCGCATGGATTTGAAGCTAACTCGTTTGTTTCGCATGCTGTTGAAGCTAAATCATGTATATCAAAAGTTTTGGAAGCTAAACTATTCGTTTCACATGGATTTGAAGATCAGTCTTCTTCTTCGCATTGATTTGAAACTATATCATGTGTTTCGCATGGATTTGAAGTTAACTCGTTTGTTTCGCATGCAGTTGAATCTAAATCATTTATATCTAAAGTATTTGAAGCTAAATCATTTGTTTCGCATGGATTTGAAGACAAAGCTTTTACCTCGCATTGATTTGAATCTAAATCATGTGTTTCGCATGAATGTGAAGCTAACTCGTTTGTCTCGCTTCCAGTTGAAGCTAAATCCATTATATAGCAAGTATTTTAACCTAAATCACTTGAATCGCATGGATTTGTAGTTAAACCTTCTACTACGCAATGCATTGAAGATAAATCATGTGTTTCGTTTGGACTTGAAGCTAACTCGTTTGTTTCGCATGCAGTTGAAGCTAAATCATGTATATCACAAGTATTTGAAGCTAAACCATTTGTTTCGCATTTATTCGAAGCTAAGCCTTCTACTTCGCATTGATTTGAGGCTAAATCGTGTGTTTCGCTTGGATTTGAAGATAACTCGTTTGCTTCGCATGCTGTTGAAGCTAAATCATGTATATCACAAGTATTTGAAGTTAAACCATTTGTTTCGCATGGATTCGAAGATAATCCATCTATTTCGCATTGATTTGAAGCTAAATCACGTGTTTTGCATTGATTTGAATCTAACTCGTTTGTTTCGCATGCTGTTGAAGCTAAATCAAGTGTATCACAAGTATTTGAAACTAAACAATTTGATTCCCATGGATTTGAAACTAAGCTTTCTACTTAGCATTGATTAGATGCTAAATCATGTGTTTCGCATGGGTTTGAAGCTAACTCGTTTGTTTCGCATGTAGTTGAAGCTGAATCATGTATATCACAAGTAATTGAAGCTAAACCATTCTATTCGCATGGATTCGAAGATAACCCTTCTTCTTCGCATTGATTTGAAGCTAAATCATGTGTTTCGCATGGATTTGAATCTAACTCGTTTATTTCGCATGCTGTTGAAGCTAAATCATGTATATCACAAGTATATGAAGCTAATCCATTTGTTTCGCATGGATTCGTAGATAAGCCTTCTACTTCGCATTGATTTGAAGCAAAATCATGTGTTTCGCATGGATTTGAATCTAACTCGTTTGTTTCGCATGCTGTTGAAACTAAATCATGTATATCACAAGTATTTGAAGCTATATCATGTGTTTCGCATGGATTCGAAGATTAGCCTTCTACTTCGCATTGATTAGATGCTAAGTCATGTGTTTCGCATGGGTTTGAAGCTAACTCGTTTGTTTCGCCTGCATTTGAAGCTATATCACTTATATTCACAAGTATGTGAAGCTAAATCTTTCGTTTCGCATGGATTTGAAGCTAAGCCATCAACTTCGCGTTGACTTGATGCTAAATCATGTTTTTCGTTTGGACTTGAAGCTAACTCGTTTGTTTCGCATGCTCTTTGAACTAAATCATGTTTATCACAAGTATTTGAAGCTATATCATTTGTTTCGCATTTATTCGAAGATAAGCCTTCTACTTCGCATTGATTTTAATCTAAATCATGTGTTTCGCATGGATTTGAAGCTAACTCGTTTGTTTCGCATGCAGTTGAAGCTGAATCATGCATATCACAAGTATTTGAAGCTAAACCATTTGATTCCCATGGATTTGAAGCTAAGCTTTCTACTTAGCATTGATTTGAAGATAAATCATGTGTTTCGCTTGGATTTGAAGATAACTCGTTTGCTTCGCACGCTGTTGAAGCTAAATCATGTATATCACAAGTATTTGAAGTTAAACCATTTGTTTCGCATGGATTCGAAGATAATCCATCTATTTCGCATTGATTTGAAGCTAAATCACGTGTTTTGCATGGATTTGAATCTAACTCGTTTGTTTCGCATGCTGTTGAAGCTAAATCAAGTGTATCACAAGTATTTGAAACTAAACAATTTGATTCCCATGGATTTGAAGCTAAGCTTTGTACTTAGCATTGATTAGATGCTAAATCATGTGTTTCGCATGGGTTTGAAGCTAACTCGTTTGTTTCGCATGCAGTTGAAGCTGAATCATGTATATCACAAGTAATTGAAGCTAAACTATTCGTTTCGCATGGATTCGAAGATAACCCTTCTTCTTCGCATTGATTTGAAGCTAAATCATGTGTTTCGCATGGATTTGAATCTAACTCGTTTATTTCGCATGCTGTTGAAGCTAAATCATGTATATCACAAGTATATGAAGCTAATCCATTTGTTTCGCATGGATTCGTAGATAAGCCTTCTACTTCGCATTGATTTGAAGCAAAATCATGTGTTTCGCATGGATTTGAAGCTAACTCGTTTGTTTCGCATGCAGTTGAAGCTGAATCATGTATATCACAAGTAATTGAAGCTAAACTATTCGTTTCGCATGGATTCGAAGATAACCCTTCTACTTCGCATTGATTAGATGCTAAGTCATGTGTTTCGCATGGGTTTGAAGCTAACTCGTTTGTTTCGCCTGCATTTGAAGCTATATCACTTATATTCACAAGTATGTGAAGCTAAATCTTTCGTTTCGCATGGATTTGAAGCTAAGCCATCAACTTCGCGTTGACTTGATGCTAAATCATGTTTTTCGTTTGGACTTGAAGCTAACTCGTTTGTTTCGCATGCTCTTTGAACTAAATCATGTTTATCACAAGTATTTGAAGCTATATCATTTGTTTCGCATTTATTCGAAGATAAGCCTTCTACTTCGCATTGATTTTAATCTAAATCATGTGTTTCGCATGGATTTGAAGCTAACTCGTTTGTTTCGCATGCAGTTGAAGCTGAATCATGTATATCACAAGTATTTGAAGCTAAACCATTTGATTCCCATGGATTTGAAGCTAAGCTTTCTACTTAGCATTGATTTGAAGATAAATCATGTGTTTCGCTTGGATTTGAAGATAACTCGTTTGCTTCGCATGCTGTTGAAGCTAAATCATGTATATCACAAGTATTTGAAGTTAAACCATTTGTTTCTCATGGATTCGAAGATAATCCATCTATTTCGCAATGATTTGAAGCTAAATCATGTGTTTTGCATGGATTTGAATCTAACTCGTTTGTTTCGCATGCTGTTGAAAATAAATCATGTATATCACAAGTATTTGAAGCTATATCATTTGTTTCGCATGGATTCGAAGATTAGCCTTCTACTTCGCATTGATTAGATGCTAAATCATGTGTATCGCATGGGTTTGAAGCTAACTCGTTTGTTTCGCCTGCATTTGAAGCCATATCACTTATATTTTCAAATATGTGTAGCTAAATCATTCGTTTTGCATGGATTTGAAGCTAAGCCATCAACTTCGCGTTGACTTGATGCTAATTCATGTGTTTCGCATGGATTTGAAGCTAACTCGATTGTTTCCTAGGCAGTTGAAGCTAAATCATGTATATCACAAGTATTTGAAGCTAAACCATTTGTTTCGCATGGATTCGCAGATAAGCCTCCTACCTCGCATTGATTTGAAGCTAAATCATGTGTTCGCATGGACTTGAAGCTACCTCGTTTGTTTCGCATTCTGTTGAAGCTAAATCAAGTGTATCACATGTATTTGAAGCCAAACCATTTGCTTCGCATGGATTCGAAGATCAGCCTTCTACTTCGCATTTATTAGATGGTAAATCATGCGTTTCGCATAGATTTGAAGCTAACTCGTTTGTTTCGCATTCTGTTGAAGCTAAATCATGCATATCACAAGTATTTGAAGCTAAACCATTTGTTTCGCATGGATTCGAAGGTAAGCCTCCTACTTCGCATTGATTTGAAGCTAAATCATGTGTTTCGCATGGATTTGAATCTAACTCGTTTATTTCGCATGCTGTTGAAGCTAAATCATGTATATCACAAGTATATGAAGCTAATCCATTTGTTTCGCATGGATTCGTAGATAAGCCTTCTACTTCGCATTGATTTGAAGCAAAATCATGTGTTTCGCATGGATTTGAAGCTAACTCGTTTGTTTCGCATGCAGTTGAAGCTGAATCATGTATATCACAAGTAATTGAAGCTAAACTATTCGTTTCGCATGGATTCGAAGATAACCCTTCTACTTCGCATTGATTAGATGCTAAGTCATGTGTTTCGCATGGGTTTGAAGCTAACTCGTTTGTTTCGCCTGCATTTGAAGCTATATCACTTATATTCACAAGTATGTGAAGCTAAATCTTTCGTTTCGCATGGATTTGAAGCTAAGCCATCAACTTCGCGTTGACTTGATGCTAAATCATGTTTTTCGTTTGGACTTGAAGCTAACTCGTTTGTTTCGCATGCTCTTTGAACTAAATCATGTTTATCACAAGTATTTGAAGCTATATCATTTGTTTCGCATTTATTCGAAGATAAGCCTTCTACTTCGCATTGATTTTAATCTAAATCATGTGTTTCGCATGGATTTGAAGCTAACTCGTTTGTTTCGCATGCAGTTGAAGCTGAATCATGTATATCACAAGTATTTGAAGCTAAACCATTTGATTCCCATGGATTTGAAGCTAAGCTTTCTACTTAGCATTGATTTGAAGATAAATCATGTGTTTCGCTTGGATTTGAAGATAACTCGTTTGCTTCGCATGCTGTTGAAGCTAAATCATGTATATCACAAGTATTTGAAGTTAAACCATTTGTTTCTCATGGATTCGAAGATAATCCATCTATTTCGCAATGATTTGAAGCTAAATCATGTGTTTTGCATGGATTTGAATCTAACTCGTTTGTTTCGCATGCTGTTGAAAATAAATCATGTATATCACAAGTATTTGAAGCTATATCATTTGTTTCGCATGGATTCGAAGATTAGCCTTCTACTTCGCATTGATTAGATGCTAAATCATGTGTATCGCATGGGTTTGAAGCTAACTCGTTTGTTTCGCCTGCATTTGAAGCCATATCACTTATATTTTCAAATATGTGTAGCTAAATCATTCGTTTTGCATGGATTTGAAGCTAAGCCATCAACTTCGCGTTGACTTGATGCTAATTCATGTGTTTCGCATGGATTTGAAGCTAACTCGATTGTTTCCTAGGCAGTTGAAGCTAAATCATGTATATCACAAGTATTTGAAGCTAAACCATTTGTTTCGCATGGATTCGCAGATAAGCCTCCTACCTCGCATTGATTTGAAGCTAAATCATGTGTTCGCATGGACTTGAAGCTACCTCGTTTGTTTCGCATGCTGTTAAAGCTAAGTCATGTATATCACAAGTATTTGCGGCTAAACCATTTGTTTCGCATGGATTCGAAGGTAACCCTTCTACTTCGCATTGATTTGAAGCTAAATCATGTGTTTCGCATGGATTTGAATCTAACTCGTTTGTTTCGCATGCTGTTGAAACTAAATCATGTATATCACAAGTATTTGAAGCTAAACCATTTGCTTCGCATGGATTCGAAGATCAGCCTTCTACTTCGCATTGATTAGATGCTAAATCATGTGTCTCGCATGGGTTTGAAGCTAACTCGTTTGTTTCGCATGCAGTTGAAGCTGAATCATGTATATCACAAGTATTTGAAGCTAAACCATTTGATTCCCATGGATTTGAAGCTAAGCTTTCTACTTAGCATTGATTTGAAGATAAATCATGTTTTTCGCTTGGACTTGAAGTTAACTCGTTTGCTTCGCATGCTGTTGAAGCTAAAACAAGTGTATCACTAGTATTTGAAGCTAAACCATTTGTTTCGCGTGGATTCGAAGATCAACCTTCTAATTCGCATTGATTTGAAGCTAAATCATGTGTTTCGCATGGATTTGAAGCTAACTCGTTTGTTTCGCATGCAGTTGAAGCTGAATCATGTATATCACAAGTAATTGAAGCTAAACTATTCGTTTCGCATGGATTCGAAGATAACCCTTCTTCTTCGCATTGATTTGAAGCTAGATCATGTGTTTTGCATGGATTTGAATCTAACTCGTTTGCTTCGCATGCTGTTGAAGCTAAATCAAGTGTATCACTAGTATTTGAAGCTAAACCATTTGTTTCGCGTGGATTCGAAGATCAACCTTCTACTTCGCATTGATTATATGCTAAATCATGTGTTTCGCATGGATTTGAAGCTAACTCGTTTGTTTCGCATGCGGTTGAAGCTAAATCATGTATATCACAAGTATTTGAAGCTATATCATATGTTTCGCATGGATTCGAAGATAACCCTTCTAATTCGCATTGATTTGAAGCTAAATCATGTGTTTCGCATGGATTCGAAGCTAACTCGTTTGTTTCGCATGCTGTTGAAACTAAATCATGTATATCACAAGTATTTGAAGCTATATCATTTGTTTCGCATGGATTCGAAGATTAGCCTTCTACTTCGCATTGATTAGATGCTAAATGATGTGTTTCGCATGGGTTTGAAGCTAACTCGTTTGTTTCGCCTGCATTTGAAGCTATATCACTTATATTCACAAGTATGTGAAGCTAAATCATTCGTTTCGCATTGATTTGAAGCTAAGCCATCAACTTCGCGTTGACTTGTTGCTAAATCATGTGTTTCGCATGGATTAGAAGCTAACTCGTTTGTTTCGCATGCTGTTGAAGCTGAATCATGTATATCACAAGTATTTGTAGCTATATCATATGTTTCGCATGGATTCGAAGATAACCCATCTAATTCGCCTTGATTTGAAGCTAAATCATGTCTTTCGCGTGGATTTGAAGCTAACTCGTTTGTTTCGAATGCAGTTGAAGCTGAATCATGGATATCACAAGTATTTGAAGCTAATCTATTCGTTTCGCATGGATTCGAAGATAACCCTTCTTCTTCGCATTGATTTGAAGCTAAATCATGTGTTTCGCATGGATTTGAATCTAACTCGTTTGTTTCGCATGCTGTCGAAGCTAAATCATGTATATCACAATTATTTGAAGCTAAACCATTTGTATCGCATGGAATCGAAGATAAGCCACCTACTCCGCATTGATTTGAAGCTAAATCATGTATTTCGCATGGTTTTGAAGCTAACTCGTTTATTTCGCATGCTGTTGGAACTAAATCATGTATATCACAAGTATTTGAAGCTATATCATTTGTTTCGCATTTATTCGAAGATAAGCCTTCTACTTCGCATTGATTTTAATCTAAATCATGTGTTTCGCATGGATTTGAAGCTAACTCGTTTGTTTCGCATGCAGTTGAAGCTGAATCATGTATATCACAAGTATTTGAAGCTAAACAATTTGTTTCGCATTAATTAGAAGCTAAGCCTTCTACTTCGCATTGATTTGATGCTAAATCATGTGTTTCGCATGAATTTGAAGCTAACTCGTTTGTTTCGCATGCTGTTGAAGCTGAATCATGTATATCACAAGTATTTGTAGCTATATCATATGTTTCGCATGGATTCGAAGATAACCCTTCTAATTCGCATTGATTTGAAGCTAAATCATGTGTTTCGCATGGATTTGAAGCTAACTCGTTTGTTTCGCATGCAGTTGAAGCTGAATCATGAATATCACAAGTATTTGAAGCTAAACTATTCGTTTCGCATGGATTCGAAGATAACCCTTCTTCTTCGCATTGATTTGAAGCTAAATCATGTGTTTCGCATGGATTTGAAGCTAACTCGTTTGTTTCGCATGCTGATGAAGGTAAGTCATGTATATCACAAGTATTTGAAGCTAAACCATTTGTTTCGCATGGATTCGAAGATAAGCCTCCTACCTCGCATTGATTTGTAGCTAAATCATGTGTTCGCATGGACTGGAAGCTACCTCGTTTGTTTCGCATTCTGTTGAAGCTAAATCAAGTGTATCACAAGTATTTGAAGCCAAACCATTTGCTTCGCATTGATTCGAAGATCAGCCTTCTACTTCGCATTTATTAGATGGTAAATCATGCGTTTCGCATGGATTTGAAGCTAACTCGTTTGTTTCGCGTTCTGTTGAAGCTAAATCATGCATATCACAAGTATTTGGAGCTAAACCATTTGTTTCGCATGGATTCGAAGATAAGCCTCCTACTTCGCATTGATTTGAAGCTAAATCATGTGTTCGCATGGATTTGAAGCTAAATCATGTGTTCGCATGGATTTGAAGCTAACTCGTTTGCTTCGCATGGTGTTGAAGCTAAATCGTGTATATCACAAGTATTTGAAGTTAAACCATTTGTTTCGCATGGATTCGAAGATAATCCATCTATTTCGCATTGATTTGAAGCTAAATCACGTGTTTTGCATGGATTTGAATCTAACTCGTTTGTTTCGCATGCTGTTGAAACTAAATCATTTATATCACAAGTATTTGAAGCTAAACCATTTGCTTCGCATGGATTCGAAGGTCAGCCTTCTACTTCGCATTGATTTGATGCTAAATCATTTGTATCGCATGGATTTGAAGCTAACTCGTTTGTTTCGCATGCTGTTGAAGCTAAATCATGTATATCACAATTATTTGAAGCTAAACCATTTGTATCGCATGGAATCGAAGATAACCCTTCTAATTCGCATTGATTTGAAGCTAAATCATGTGTTTCGCATGGATTTGAAGCTAACTCGTTTTTTCGCTAGCAGTTGAAGCTAAATCATGTATATCACAAGTATTTGAAGCTAAACAATTTGATTCCCATGGATTTGAAGCTAAGCTTTCTACTTAGCATTGATATGAAGATAAATCATGTGTTTCGCTTGGATTTGATGATAACTCGTTTGCTTCGCATGCTGTTGAAGCTAAATCAAGTGTATCACAAGTATTTGAAGCTAAACAATTTGCTTCGCATGGATTCGAAGATCAGCCTTCTACTTCGCATTGATTAGATGCTAAATCATGTGTTTCGCATGGGTTTGAAGCTAACTCGTTTGTTTCACCTGCATTTGAAGCTATATCACTTATATTCTCAAGTATGTGAAGCTAAATCATTCGTTTTGCATGGATTTGAAGCTAAGCCGTCAACTTCGCGTTGACTTGATGATAAATCATGTTTTTCGCTTGGACTTGAAGCTAACTCGTTTGTTTCACCTGCATTTGAAGCTATATCATTTATATTCTCAAGTATGTGAAGCTAAATCATTCGTTTCGCATGGATTAGAAGCTAACTCGTTTTTTCGCTAGCAGTTGAAGCTAAATCATGTATATCACAAGTATTTGAAGCTAAACCATTTGATTCCCATGGATTTGAAGCTAAGCTTTCTACTTAGCATTGATTTGAAGATAAATCATGTGTTTCGCTTGGATTTGAAGATAACTCGTTTGCTTCGCATGCTGTTGAAGCTAAATCATGTATATCACAAGTATTTGAAGCTAAACCATTTGCTTCGCATGGATTCGTAGGTCAGCCTTCTACTTCGCATTGATTTGCTGCTAAGTCATTTGTTTCGCATGGATTTGAAGCTAACTCGTTTGTTTCGCATGCAGTTGAAGCTAAATCATGTATATCACAAGTATTTGAAGCTAAACCATTTGTTTCGCATGGATTCGAAGATAAGCCTTCTACTTCGCATTGATTTGAAGCTAAATCATGTGTTTCGCATGGATTTGAAGCTAACTCGTTCGTTTCGCATGCTGTTGAAGCTAAGTCATGTATATCACAAGTATTTGAAGCTAAACCATTCGTTTCGCATGGATTCGAAGATAAGCCTTCCACTTCGCATTCATTTGAAGCTAAATCATGTGTTCCGCATGGATTTGAAGTTAACTCGTCTGTTTCGCATGCAGTTGAAGCTGAATCATGTACATCACAAGTATTTGCGGCTAAACCATTTGTTTCGCATGGATTCGAAGGTAACCCTTCTACTTCGCATTGATTTGAAGCTACATCATGTGTTTCGCATGGATTTGAATCTAACTCGTTTGTTTCGCATGCTGTTGAAACGAAATAATGTATATCACAAGTATTTGAAGCTAAACCATTTGCTTCGCATGTATTCGAAGATCAGCCTTCTACTTCGCATTGATTAGATGCTAAATCATGTGCATCGCATGGGTTTGAAGCTAACTCGTTTGTTTCGCCTGCATTTGAAGCCATATCACTTATATTTTCAAATATGTGAAGCTAAATCATTCGTTTCGCATGGATTTGAAGCTAAGCCGTCAACTTCGCGTTGACTTGATGATAAATCATGTTTTTCGCTTGGACTTGAAGCTAACTCGTTTGTTTCACCTGCATTTGAAGCTATATCATTTATATTCTCAAGTATGTGAAGCTAAATCATTCGTTTCGCATGGATTTGAAGCTAAGCCGTCAACTTCGCGTTGACTTGATGATAAATCATGTTTTTCGCTTGGACTTGAAGTTAACTCGTTTGTTTCCAATGCTGTTGAAGCTAAATCATGTATATCACAAGTATTTGAAGCTAAACCATTTGTATCGCATGGAATCGAAGATAAGCCACCTACTTCGCATTGATTTGTAGCTAAATAATGTGTTTCGCATGGATTTGAAGCTAACTCGTTTATTTCGCATGCTGTTGAAGCTATGTCATGTATATCACAAGTATTTGAAGCTAAACCATTTGTTTCGCATGGATTCGAAGCTAAGCCTTCCACTTCGCATTCATTTGAAGCTAAATCATGTGTTCCGCATGGATTTGAGTCTAACTCGTTTGTTTCGCATGCAGTTGAAGCTGAATCATGTATATCATAAGTATTTGCCGCTAAACCATTTGTTTCGCATGGATTCGAAGGTAACCCTTCTACTTCGCATTGATTTGAACCTACATCATGTGTTTCGCATGGACTTGAATCTAACTCGTTTGTTTCGCATGCTGTTGAAACGAAATCATGTATATCACAAGTATTTGAAGCTAAACCATTTGCTTCGCATGGATTCGAAGATCATCCTTCTACTTCGCATTGATTAGATGCTAAATCATGTGTATCGCATGGGTTTGAAGCTAACTCGTTTGTTTCGCCTGCATTTCAAGCCATATCACTTATATTTTGAAATATGTGAAGCTAAATCATTCGTTTTGCATGGATTTGAAGCTAAGCCGTCAACTTCGCGTTGACTTGATGTTAATTCAGGTGTTTCGCATGGATTTGAAGCTAACTCGTTTGTTTCCTAGGCAGTTGAAGCTGAATCATGTATGTCAAAAGTATTTGAAGCTAAACTATTCGTTTCGCATGGATTCGAAGATAAGCCTTCCACTTCGCATTGATTTGAAGCAAAATCATGTGTTCCGCATGGATTTGAAGCTAACTCGTTTGTTTCGCATGCAGTTGAAGCTGAATCATGTATATCACAAGTATTTAAAGCTAAACCATTTGCTTCGCATGGATTCGAAGGTCAGCCTTCTACTTCGCATTGATTTGAAGCTACATCATGTGTTTCGCATGGATTTGAATCTAACTCGTTTGTTTCGCATGCTGTTGAAACGAAATAATGTATATCACAAGTATTTGAAGCTAAACCATTTGCTTCGCATGGATTCGAAGATCAGCCTTCTACTTCGCATTGATTAGATGCTAAATCATGTGCATCGCATGGGTTTGAAGCTAACTCGTGTGTTTCGCCTGCATTTGAAGCTATATCACTTATATTCACAAGTATGTGAAGCTAAATCATTCGTTTTGCATGGATTTGAAGCTAAGCCATCAACTTCGCGTTGACTTGATGCTAATTCATGTGTCTCGCATGGATTTGAAGCTAACTCGTTTGTTTCGCAGGCAGTTGAATCTGAATCATTTATATCAAAAGTATTTGAAGCTAAACTATTCGTTTCGCATGGATTCGAAGATAAGCCTTCCACTTCGCATTGATTTGAAGCTAAATCATGTATATCACAAGTATTTGAAGCTATATCATATGTTTCGCATGGATTCGAAGATAACCCTTCTAATTCGCATTGATTTGAAGCTAAATCATGTGTTTCGCATGGATTTGAAGCTAACTCGTTTGTTTCGCATGCTGTTGAAGCTAAGTCATGTATATCACAAGTATTTGAAGCTAAACCATTTGTTTCGCATGGATTCGCAGATAAGCCTCCTACCTCGCATTGATTTGAAGCTAAATCATGTGTTCGCATGGACTTGAAGCTACCTCGTTTGTTTCGCATTCTGTTGAAGCTAAATCAAGTGTATCACATGTATTTGAAGCCAAACCATTTGCTTCGCATGGATTCGAAGATCAGCCTTCTACTTCGCATTTATTAGATGGTAAATCATGCGTTTCGCATAGATTTGAAGCTAACTCGTTTGTTTCGCATTCTGTTGAAGCTAAATCATGCATATCACAAGTATTTGAAGCTATACCATTTGTTTCGCATGGATTCGAAGGTAAGCCTCCTACTTCGCATTGATTTGAAGCTAAATCATGTGTTCGCATGGATTTGAAGCTACCTCGTTTGTTTCGCATGCTGTTAAAGCTAAGTCATGTATATCACAAGTATTTGCGGCTAAACCATTTGTTTCGCATGGATTCGAAGGTAACCCTTCTACTTCGCATTGATTTGAAGCTAAATCATGTGTTTCGCATGGATTTGAATCTAACTCGTTTGTTTCGCATGCTGTTGAAACTAAATCATGTATATCACAAGTATTTGAAGCTAAACCATTTGCTTCGCATGGATTCGAAGATCAGCCTTCTACTTCGCATTGATTAGATGCTAAATCATGTGTCTCGCATGGGTTTGAAGCTAACACGTTTGTTTCGCCTGCATTTGAAGCTATATCATTTATATTCTCAAGTATGTGAAGCTAAATCATTCGTTTCGCATGGATTTGAAGCTAAGCCGTCAACTTCGCGTTGACTTGATCATAAATCATGTTTTTCGTTTGGACTTGAAGTTAACTCGTTTGTTTCGCATGCTGTTGAAGCTAAATCATGTATATCACAAGTATTTGAAGCTAAACCATTTGTTTCGCATGGATTCCAAGATAACCCTTCTAATTGGCATTGATTTGAGGCTAAATCATGTGTTTCGCATGGATTTGAAGCTAACTCGTTTGTTTCTCATGCTGTTGAAGCTAAATCATGTATATCACAAGTATTTGAAGCTAAACCATTTGTTTCGCATGGATCCGAAGATAAGCCTCCTACTTCGCATTGATTTGAAGCTAAATCATGTGTTCGCATGGATTTGAAGCTAACTCGTTTGCTTCGCATGTTGTTGAAGCTAAATCAAGTGTATCACAAGTATTTGAAGCTAAACCATTTGTTTCGCGTGGAATCGAAGATCAACCTTCTACTTCGTATTGATTAGATGCTAAATCATGTGTTTCGCATGGATTTGAAGCTAACTCGTTTGTTTCGCATGCTGTTGAAGCTAAATCATGTATATCACAAGTATTTGAAGCTATATCATATGTTTCGCATGGATTCGAAGATAACCCTTCTAATTCGCATTGATTTGAAGCTAAATCATGTGTTTCGCATGGATTTGAAGCTAACTCGTTTATTTCGCATGCTGTTGAAGCTAAATCATGTATATCACAAGTATATGAAGCTAATCCATTTGCTTCGCATGGATTCGTAGATAAACCTTCTACTTCGCATTGATTTGAAGCTAAATCATGTGTTTCGCATGGATTTGAATCTAACTCGTTTGTTTCGCATGCTGTTGAAACTAAATCATGTATATCACAAGTATTTGAAGCTAAACTATTTGTTTCGCATGGATTCAAAGATAACCCTTCTAATTCGCATTTATTAGATGGTAAATCATGCGTTTCGCATGGATTTGAAGCTAACTCGATTGTTTCGCATTCTGTTGAAGCTAAATCATGCATATCACAAGTATTTGAAGCTAAACCATTTGATTCCCATGGATTTGAAGCTAAGCTTTCTACTTAGCATTGATTTGAAGATAAATCATGTTTTTCGCTTGGACTTGAAGTTAACTCGTTTGCTTCGCATGCTGTTGAAGCTAAATCAAGTTTATCACTAGTATTTGAAGCTAAACCATTTGTTTCGCGTGGATTCGAAGATCAACCTTCTAATTCGCATTGATTTGAAGCTAAATCATGTGTTTCGCATGGATTTGAAGCTAACTCGTTTGTTTCGCATGCAGTTGAAGCTGAATCATGTATATCACAAGTAATTGAAGCTAAACTATTCGTTTCGCATGGATTCGAAGATAACCCTTCTTCTTCGCATTGATTTGAAGCTAGATCATGTGTTTTGCATGGATTTGAATCTAACTCGTTTGCTTCGCATGCTGTTGAAGCTAAATCAAGTGTATCACTAGTATTTGAAGCTAAACCATTTGTTTCGCGTGGATTCGAAGATCAACCTTCTACTTCGCATTGATTATATGCTAAATCATGTGTTTCGCATGGATTTGAAGCTAACTCGTTTGTTTCGCATGCGGTTGAAGCTAAATCATGTATATCACAAGTATTTGAAGCTATATCATATGTTTCGCATGGATTCGAAGATAACCCTTCTAATTCGCATTGATTTGAAGCTAAATCATGTGTTTCGCATGGATTCGAAGCTAACTCGTTTGTTTCGCATGCTGTTGAAACTAAATCATGTATATCACAAGTATTTGAAGCTATATCATTTGTTTCGCATGGATTCGAAGATTAGCCTTCTACTTCGCATTGATTAGATGCTAAATGATGTGTTTCGCATGGGTTTGAAGCTAACTCGTTTGTTTCGCCTGCATTTGAAGCTATATCACTTATATTCACAAGTATGTGAAGCTAAATCATTCGTTTCGCATTGATTTGAAGCTAAGCCATCAACTTCGCGTTGACTTGTTGCTAAATCATGTGTTTCGCATGGATTAGAAGCTAACTCGTTTGTTTCGCATGCTGTTGAAGCTGAATCATGTATATCACAAGTATTTGTAGCTATATCATATGTTTCGCATGGATTCGAAGATAACCCATCTAATTCGCCTTGATTTGAAGCTAAATCATGTCTTTCGCGTGGATTTGAAGCTAACTCGTTTGTTTCGAATGCAGTTGAAGCTGAATCATGGATATCACAAGTATTTGAAGCTAATCTATTCGTTTCGCATGGATTCGAAGATAACCCTTCTTCTTCGCATTGATTTGAAGCTAAATCATGTGTTTCGCATGGATTTGAATCTAACTCGTTTGTTTCGCATGCTGTCGAAGCTAAATCATGTATATCACAATTATTTGAAGCTAAACCATTTGTATCGCATGGAATCGAAGATAAGCCACCTACTCCGCATTGATTTGAAGCTAAATCATGTATTTCGCATGGTTTTGAAGCTAACTCGTTTATTTCGCATGCTGTTGGAACTAAATCATGTATATCACAAGTATTTGAAGCTATATCATTTGTTTCGCATTTATTCGAAGATAAGCCTTCTACTTCGCATTGATTTTAATCTAAATCATGTGTTTCGCATGGATTTGAAGCTAACTCGTTTGTTTCGCATGCAGTTGAAGCTGAATCATGTATATCACAAGTATTTGAAGCTAAACAATTTGTTTCGCATTAATTAGAAGCTAAGCCTTCTACTTCGCATTGATTTGATGCTAAATCATGTGTTTCGCATGAATTTGAAGCTAACTCGTTTGTTTCGCATGCTGTTGAAGCTGAATCATGTATATCACAAGTATTTGTAGCTATATCATATGTTTCGCATGGATTCGAAGATAACCCTTCTAATTCGCATTGATTTGAAGCTAAATCATGTGTTTCGCATGGATTTGAAGCTAACTCGTTTGTTTCGCATGCAGTTGAAGCTGAATCATGAATATCACAAGTATTTGAAGCTAAACTATTCGTTTCGCATGGATTCGAAGATAACCCTTCTTCTTCGCATTGATTTGAAGCTAAATCATGTGTTTCGCATGGATTTGAAGCTAACTCGTTTGTTTCGCATGCTGATGAAGGTAAGTCATGTATATCACAAGTATTTGAAGCTAAACCATTTGTTTCGCATGGATTCGAAGATAAGCCTCCTACCTCGCATTGATTTGTAGCTAAATCATGTGTTCGCATGGACTGGAAGCTACCTCGTTTGTTTCGCATTCTGTTGAAGCTAAATCAAGTGTATCACAAGTATTTGAAGCCAAACCATTTGCTTCGCATTGATTCGAAGATCAGCCTTCTACTTCGCATTTATTAGATGGTAAATCATGCGTTTCGCATGGATTTGAAGCTAACTCGTTTGTTTCGCATTCTGTTGAAGCTAAATCATGCATATCACAAGTATTTGGAGCTAAACCATTTGTTTCGCATGGATTCGAAGATAAGCCTCTTACTTCGCATTGATTTGAAGCTAAATCATGTGTTCGCATGGATTTGAAGCTAACTCGTTTGCTTCGCATGGTGTTGAAGCTAAATCGTGTATATCACAAGTATTTGAAGTTAAACCATTTGTTTCGCATGGATTCGAAGATAATCCATCTATTTCGCATTGATTTGAAGCTAAATCACGTGTTTTGCATGGATTTGAATCTAACTCGTTTGTTTCGCATGCTGTTGAAACTTAATCATTTATATCACAAGTATTTGAAGCTAAACCATTTGCTTCGCATGGATTCGAAGGTCAGCCTTCTACTTCGCATTGATTTGATGCTAAATCATTTGTTTCGCATGGATTTGAAGCTAACTCGTTTGTTTCGCATGCAGTTGAAGGTGAATCATGAATATCACAAGTATTTGAAGCTAAACTATTCGTTTCGCATGGATTCGAAGATAACCCTTCTTCTTCGCATTGATTTGAAGCTAAATCATGTGTTTCGCATGGATTTGAAGCTAACTCGTTTGTTTCGCATGCTGATGAAGGTAAGTCATGTATATCACAAGTATTTGAAGCTAAACCATTTGTTTCGCATGGATTCGAAGATAAGCCTCCTACCTCGCATTGATTTGTAGCTAAATCATGTGTTCGCATGGACTGGAAGCTACCTCGTTTGTTTCGCATTCTGTTGAAGCTAAATCAAGTGTATCACAAGTATTTGAAGCCAAACCATTTGCTTCGCATTGATTCGAAGATCAGCCTTCTACTTCGCATTTATTAGATGGTAAATCATGCGTTTCGCATGGATTTGAAGCTAACTCGTTTGTTTCGCGTTCTGTTGAAGCTAAATCATGCATATCACAAGTATTTGGAGCTAAACCATTTGTTTCGCATGGATTCGAAGATAAGCCTCCTACTTCGCATTGATTTGAAGCTAAATCATGTGTTCGCATGGATTTGAAGCTAACTCGTTTGCTTCGCATGGTGTTGAAGCTAAATCGTGTATATCACAAGTATTTGAAGTTAAACCATTTGTTTCGCATGGATTCGAAGATAATCCATCTATTTCGCATTGATTTGAAGCTAAATCACGTGTTTTGCATGGATTTGAATCTAACTCGTTTGTTTCGCATGCTGTTGAAGCTAAATCATGTATATCACAATTATTTGAAGCTAAACCATTTGTATCGCATGGAATCGAAGATAACCCTTCTAATTCGCATTGATTTGAAGCTAAATCATGTGTTTCGCATGGATATGAAGCTAACTCGTTTTTTCGCTAGCAGTTGAAGCTAAATCATGTATATCACAAGTATTTGAAGCTAAACCATTTGATTCCCATGGATTTGAAGCTAAGCTTTCTACTTAGCATTGATTTGAAGATAAATCATGTGTTTCGCTTGGATTTGAAGATAACTCGTTTGCTTCGCATGCTGTTGAAGCTAAATCATGTATATCACAAGTATTTGAAGCTAAACCATTTGCTTCGCATGGATTCGTAGGTCAGCCTTCTACTTCGCATTGATTTGCTGCTAAGTCATTTGTTTCGCATGGATTTGAAGCTAACTCGTTTGTTTCGCATGCAGTTGAAGCTAAATCATGTATATCACAAGTATTTGAAGCTAAACCATTTGTTTCGCATGGATTCGAAGATAAGCCTTCTACTTCGCATTGATTTGAAGCTAAATCATGTGTTTCGCATGGATTTGAAGCTAACTCGTTCGTTTCGCATGCTGTTGAAGCTAAGTCATGTATATCACAAGTATTTGAAGCTAAACCATTCGTTTCGCATGGATTCGAAGATAAGCCTTCCACTTCGCATTCATTTGAAGCTAAATCATGTGTTCCGCATGGATTTGAAGTTAACTCGTCTGTTTCGCATGCAGTTGAAGCTGAATCATGTACATCACAAGTATTTGCGGCTAAACCATTTGTTTCGCATGGATTCGAAGGTAACCCTTCTACTTCGCATTGATTTGAAGCTACATCATGTGTTTCGCATGGATTTGAATCTAACTCGTTTGTTTCGCATGCTGTTGAAACGAAATAATGTATATCACAAGTATATGAAGCTAATCCATTTGCTTCGCATGGATTCGTAGATAAACCTTCTACTTCGCATTGATTTGAAGCTAAATCATGTGTTTCGCGAGGATTTGAATCTAACTCGTTTGTTTCGCATGCTGTTGAAACTAAATCATGTATATCACAAGTATTTGAAGCTAAACTATTTGTTTCGCATGGATTCCAAGATAACCCTTCTAATTCGCATTTATTAGATGGTAAATCATGCGTTTCGCATGGATTTGAAACTAACTCGATTGTTTCGCATTCTGTTGAAGCTAAATCATGCATATCACAAGTATTTGAAGCTAAACCATTTGATTCCCATGGATTTGAAGCTAAGCTTTCTACTTAGCATTGATTTGAAGATAAATCATGTTTTTCGCTTGGACTTGAAGTTAACTCGTTTGCTTCGCATGCTGTTGAAGCTAAATCAAGTTTATCACTAGTATTTGAAGCTAAACCATTTGTTTCGCGTGGATTCGAAGATCAACCTTCTAATTCGCATTGATTTGAAGCTAAATCATGTGTTTCGCATGGATTTGAAGCTAACTCGTTTGTTTCGCATGCAGTTGAAGCTGAATCATGTATATCACAAGTAATTGAAGCTAAACTATTCGTTTCGCATGGATTCGAAGATAACCCTTCTTCTTCGCATTGATTTGAAGCTAGATCATGTGTTTTGCATGGATTTGAATCTAACTCGTTTGCTTCGCATGCTGTTGAAGCTAAATCAAGTGTATCACTAGTATTTGAAGCTAAACCATTTGTTTCGCGTGGATTCGAAGATCAACCTTCTACTTCGCATTGATTATATGCTAAATCATGTGTTTCGCATGGATTTGAAGCTAACTCGTTTGTTTCGCATGCGGTTGAAGCTAAATCATGTATATCACAAGTATTTGAAGCTATATCATATGTTTCGCATGGATTCGAAGATAACCCTTCTAATTCGCATTGATTTGAAGCTAAATCATGTGTTTCGCATGGATTCGAAGCTAACTCGTTTGTTTCGCATGCTGTTGAAACTAAATCATGTATATCACAAGTATTTGAAGCTATATCATTTGTTTCGCATGGATTCGAAGATTAGCCTTCTACTTCGCATTGATTAGATGCTAAATGATGTGTTTCGCATGGGTTTGAAGCTAACTCGTTTGTTTCGCCTGCATTTGAAGCTATATCACTTATATTCACAAGTATGTGAAGCTAAATCATTCGTTTCGCATTGATTTGAAGCTAAGCCATCAACTTCGCGTTGACTTGTTGCTAAATCATGTGTTTCGCATGGATTAGAAGCTAACTCGTTTGTTTCGCATGCTGTTGAAGCTGAATCATGTATATCACAAGTATTTGTAGCTATATCATATGTTTCGCATGGATTCGAAGATAACCCATCTAATTCGCCTTGATTTGAAGCTAAATCATGTCTTTCGCGTGGATTTGAAGCTAACTCGTTTGTTTCGAATGCAGTTGAAGCTGAATCATGGATATCACAAGTATTTGAAGCTAATCTATTCGTTTCGCATGGATTCGAAGATAACCCTTCTTCTTCGCATTGATTTGAAGCTAAATCATGTGTTTCGCATGGATTTGAATCTAACTCGTTTGTTTCGCATGCTGTCGAAGCTAAATCATGTATATCACAATTATTTGAAGCTAAACCATTTGTATCGCATGGAATCGAAGATAAGCCACCTACTCCGCATTGATTTGAAGCTAAATCATGTATTTCGCATGGTTTTGAAGCTAACTCGTTTATTTCGCATGCTGTTGGAACTAAATCATGTATATCACAAGTATTTGAAGCTATATCATTTGTTTCGCATTTATTCGAAGATAAGCCTTCTACTTCGCATTGATTTTAATCTAAATCATGTGTTTCGCATGGATTTGAAGCTAACTCGTTTGTTTCGCATGCAGTTGAAGCTGAATCATGTATATCACAAGTATTTGAAGCTAAACAATTTGTTTCGCATTAATTAGAAGCTAAGCCTTCTACTTCGCATTGATTTGATGCTAAATCATGTGTTTCGCATGAATTTGAAGCTAACTCGTTTGTTTCGCATGCTGTTGAAGCTGAATCATGTATATCACAAGTATTTGTAGCTATATCATATGTTTCGCATGGATTCGAAGATAACCCTTCTAATTCGCATTGATTTGAAGCTAAATCATGTGTTTCGCATGGATTTGAAGCTAACTCGTTTGTTTCGCATGCAGTTGAAGCTGAATCATGAATATCACAAGTATTTGAAGCTAAACTATTCGTTTCGCATGGATTCGAAGATAACCCTTCTTCTTCGCATTGATTTGAAGCTAAATCATGTGTTTCGCATGGATTTGAAGCTAACTCGTTTGTTTCGCATGCTGATGAAGGTAAGTCATGTATATCACAAGTATTTGAAGCTAAACCATTTGTTTCGCATGGATTCGAAGATAAGCCTCCTACCTCGCATTGATTTGTAGCTAAATCATGTGTTCGCATGGACTGGAAGCTACCTCGTTTGTTTCGCATTCTGTTGAAGCTAAATCAAGTGTATCACAAGTATTTGAAGCCAAACCATTTGCTTCGCATTGATTCGAAGATCAGCCTTCTACTTCGCATTTATTAGATGGTAAATCATGCGTTTCGCATGGATTTGAAGCTAACTCGTTTGTTTCGCATTCTGTTGAAGCTAAATCATGCATATCACAAGTATTTGGAGCTAAACCATTTGTTTCGCATGGATTCGAAGATAAGCCTCTTACTTCGCATTGATTTGAAGCTAAATCATGTGTTCGCATGGATTTGAAGCTAACTCGTTTGCTTCGCATGGTGTTGAAGCTAAATCGTGTATATCACAAGTATTTGAAGTTAAACCATTTGTTTCGCATGGATTCGAAGATAATCCATCTATTTCGCATTGATTTGAAGCTAAATCACGTGTTTTGCATGGATTTGAATCTAACTCGTTTGTTTCGCATGCTGTTGAAACTTAATCATTTATATCACAAGTATTTGAAGCTAAACCATTTGCTTCGCATGGATTCGAAGGTCAGCCTTCTACTTCGCATTGATTTGATGCTAAATCATTTGTTTCGCATGGATTTGAAGCTAACTCGTTTGTTTCGCATGCAGTTGAAGGTGAATCATGAATATCACAAGTATTTGAAGCTAAACTATTCGTTTCGCATGGATTCGAAGATAACCCTTCTTCTTCGCATTGATTTGAAGCTAAATCATGTGTTTCGCATGGATTTGAAGCTAACTCGTTTGTTTCGCATGCTGATGAAGGTAAGTCATGTATATCACAAGTATTTGAAGCTAAACCATTTGTTTCGCATGGATTCGAAGATAAGCCTCCTACCTCGCATTGATTTGTAGCTAAATCATGTGTTCGCATGGACTGGAAGCTACCTCGTTTGTTTCGCATTCTGTTGAAGCTAAATCAAGTGTATCACAAGTATTTGAAGCCAAACCATTTGCTTCGCATTGATTCGAAGATCAGCCTTCTACTTCGCATTTATTAGATGGTAAATCATGCGTTTCGCATGGATTTGAAGCTAACTCGTTTGTTTCGCGTTCTGTTGAAGCTAAATCATGCATATCACAAGTATTTGGAGCTAAACCATTTGTTTCGCATGGATTCGAAGATAAGCCTCCTACTTCGCATTGATTTGAAGCTAAATCATGTGTTCGCATGGATTTGAAGCTAACTCGTTTGCTTCGCATGGTGTTGAAGCTAAATCGTGTATATCACAAGTATTTGAAGTTAAACCATTTGTTTCGCATGGATTCGAAGATAATCCATCTATTTCGCATTGATTTGAAGCTAAATCACGTGTTTTGCATGGATTTGAATCTAACTCGTTTGTTTCGCATGCTGTTGAAGCTAAATCATGTATATCACAATTATTTGAAGCTAAACCATTTGTATCGCATGGAATCGAAGATAACCCTTCTAATTCGCATTGATTTGAAGCTAAATCATGTGTTTCGCATGGATATGAAGCTAACTCGTTTTTTCGCTAGCAGTTGAAGCTAAATCATGTATATCACAAGTATTTGAAGCTAAACAATTTGATTCCCATGGATTTGAAGCTAAGCTTTCTACTTAGCATTGATATGAAGATAAATCATGTGTTTCGCTTGGATTTGATGATAACTCGTTTGCTTCGCATGCTGTTGAAGCTAAATCAAGTGTATCACAAGTATTTGAAGCTAAACAATTTGCTTCGCATGGATTCGAAGATCAGCCTTCTACTTCGCATTGATTAGATGCTAAATCATGTGTTTCGCTTGGACTTGAAGCTAACTCGTTTGTTTCACCTGCATTTGAAGCTATATCATTTATATTCTCAAGTATGTGAAGCTAAATCATTCGTTTCGCATGGATTTGAAGCTAAGCCGTCAACTTCGCGTTGACTTGATGATAAATCATGTTTTTCGCTTGGATTTAAAGCTAACTCGTTTTTTCGCTAGCAGTTGCAGCTAAATCAAGTGTATCACAAGTATTTGAAGCTAAACAATTTGCTTTGCATTTATTCGAAGCTAAGCCTTCTACTTCGCATTGATTTGAAGCTAAATCATGTGTTTCGCTTGGATTTGAAGCTAACTCGTTTTTTCGCTAGCAGTTGAAGCTAAATCATGTATATCACAAGTATTTGAAGCTAAACCATTTGATTCCCATGGATTTGAAGCTAAGCTTTCTACTTAGCATTGATTTGAAGATAAATCATGTGTTTCGCTTGGATTTGAAGATAACTCGTTTGCTTCGCATGCTGTTGAAGCTAAATCATGTATATCACAAGTATTTGAAGCTAAACCATTTGCTTCGCATGGATTCGTAGGTCAGCCTTCTACTTCGCATTGATTTGCTGCTAAGTCATTTGTTTCGCATGGATTTGAAGCTAACTCGTTTGTTTCGCATGCAGTTGAAGCTAAATCATGTATATCACAAGTATTTGAAGCTAAACCATTTGTTTCGCATGGATTCGAAGATAAGCCTTCTACTTCGCATTGATTTGAAGCTAAATCATGTGTTTCGCATGGATTTGAAGCTAACTCGTTCGTTTCGCATGCTGTTGAAGCTAAGTCATGTATATCACAAGTATTTGAAGCTAAACCATTCGTTTCGCATGGATTCGAAGATAAGCCTTCCACTTCGCATTCATTTGAAGCTAAATCATGTGTTCCGCATGGATTTGAAGTTAACTCGTCTGTTTCGCATGCAGTTGAAGCTGAATCATGTACATCACAAGTATTTGCGGCTAAACCATTTGTTTCGCATGGATTCGAAGGTAACCCTTCTACTTCGCATTGATTTGAAGCTACATCATGTGTTTCGCATGGATTTGAATCTAACTCGTTTGTTTCGCATGCTGTTGAAACGAAATAATGTATATCACAAGTATTTGAAGCTAAACCATTTGCTTCGCATGTATTCGAAGATCAGCCTTCTACTTCGCATTGATTAGATGCTAAATCATGTGCATCGCATGGGTTTGAAGCTAACTCGTTTGTTTCGCCTGCATTTGAAGCCATATCACTTATATTTTCAAATATGTGAAGCTAAATCATTCGTTTCGCATGGATTTGAAGCTAAGCCGTCAACTTCGCGTTGACTTGATGATAAATCATGTTTTTCGCTTGGACTTGAAGCTAACTCGTTTGTTTCACCTGCATTTGAAGCTATATCATTTATATTCTCAAGTATGTGAAGCTAAATCATTCGTTTCGCATGGATTTGAACCTAAGCCGTCAACTTCGCGTTGACTTGATGATAAATCATGTTTTTCGCTTGGACTTGAAGTTAACTCGTTTGTTTCCAATCCTGTTGAAGCTAAATCATGTATATCACAAGTATTTGAAGCTAAACCATTTGTATCGCATGGAATCGAAGATAAGCCACCTACTTCGCATTGATTTGTAGCTAAATAATGTGTTTCGCATGGATTTGAAGCTAACTCGTTTATTTCGCATGCTGTTGAAGCTATGTCATGTATATCACAAGTATTTGAAGCTAAACCATTTGTTTCGCATGGATTCGAAGCTAAGCCTTCCACTTCGCATTCATTTGAAGCTAAATCATGTGTTCCGCATGGATTTGAGTCTAACTCGTTTGTTTCGCATGCAGTTGAAGCTGAATCATGTATATCATAAGTATTTGCGGCTAAACCATTTGTTTCGCATGGATTCGAAGGTAACCCTTCTACTTCGCATTGATTTGAAGCTACATCATGTGTTTCGCATGGACTTGAATCTAACTCGTTTGTTTCGCATGCTGTTGAAACGAAATCATGTATATCACAAGTATTTGAAGCTAAACCATTTGCTTCGCATGGATTCGAAGATCATCCTTCTACTTCGCATTGATTAGATGCTAAATCATGTGTATCGCATGGGTTTGAAGCTAACTCGTTTGTTTCGCCTGCATTTCAAGCCATATCACTTATATTTTGAAATATGTGAAGCTAAATCATTCGTTTTGCATGGATTTGAAGCTAAGCCGTCAACTTCGCGTTGACTTGATGCTAATTCAGGTGTTTCGCATGGATTTGAAGCTAACTCGTTTGTTTCCTAGGCAGTTGAAGCTGAATCATGTATATTAAAAGTATTTGAAGCTAAACTATTCGTTTCGCATGGATTCGAAGATAAGCCTTCCACTTCGCATTGATTTGAAGCAAAATCATGTGTTCCGCATGGATTTGAAGCTAACTCGTTTGTTTCGCATGCAGTTGAAGCTGAATCATGTATATCACAAGTATTTAAAGCTAAACCATTTGCTTCGCATGGATTCGAAGGTCAGCCTTCTACTTCGCATTGATTTGAAGCTACATCATGTGTTTCGCATGGATTTGAATCTAACTCGTTTGTTTCGCATGCTGTTGAAACGAAATAATGTATATCACAAGTATTTGAAGCTAAACCATTTGCTTCGCATGGATTCGAAGATCAGCCTTCTACTTCGCATTGATTAGATGCTAAATCATGTGCATCGCATGGGTTTGAAGCTAACTCGTGTGTTTCGCCTGCATTTGAAGCTATATCACTTATATTCACAAGTATGTGAAGCTAAATCATTCGTTTTGCATGGATTTGAAGCTAAGCCATCAACTTCGCGTTGACTTGATGCTAATTCATGTGTCTCGCATGGATTTGAAGCTAACTCGTTTGTTTCGCAGGCAGTTGAATCTGAATCATTTATATCAAAAGTATTTGAAGCTAAACTATTCGTTTCGCATGGATTCGAAGATAAGCCTTCCACTTCGCATTGATTTGAAGCTAAATCATGTGTTCCGCATGGATTTGAAGCTGACTCGTTTGTTTCGCATGCAGTTGAAGCTGAATCATGTATATCACAAGTATTTGCGGCTAAACCATTTGTTTCGCATGGATTTGAAGCTAACTCGTCTGTTTCGCATGCTGTTGAAGCTGAATCATGTATATCGCAAGTATTTGTAGCTATATCATATGTTTCGCATGGATTCGAAGATAAACCTTCTAATTCGCATTGATTTGAAGCTAAATCATGTGTTTCGCATGGATTTGAAGCTAACTCGTTTGTTTCGCATGCAGTTGAAGGTGAATCATGAATGTCACAAGTATTTGAAGCTAAACTATTCGTTTCGCATGGATTCGAAGATAACCCTTCTTCTTCGCATTGATTTGAAGCTAAATCATGTGTTTCGCATGGATTTGAATCTAACTCGTTTGTTTCGCATGCTGTTGAAGCTAAATCATGTATATCACAATTATTTGAAGCCAAACCATTTGTATCGCATGGAATCGAAGATAAGCCACCTACTCCGCATTGATTTGAAGCTAAATCATGTGTTTCGCATGGTTTTGAAGCTAACTCGATTGTTTAGCATGCAGTTGAAGCTGAATCATGTATATCATAAGTATTTGAAGCTAAACCATTTGTTTCGCATGGATTCGAAGATAAGCCTTCTACTTCGCATTGATTTTAATCTAAATCATGTGTTTCGCTTGGATTTGAAGCTAACTCGATTGTTTCGCATGCTTTTGAAGCTATATCATGTATATCACAAGCATTTGAAGCTAAACCATTTGTTTCGCATGGATTTGAACCTAAGCCGTCAACTTCGCGTTGACTTGATGATAAATCATGTTTTTCGCTTGGACTTGAAGTTAACTCGTTTGTTTCCAATCCTGTTGAAGCTAAATCATGTATATCACAAGTATTTGAAGCTAAACCATTTGTATCGCATGGAATCGAAGATAAGCCACCTACTTCGCATTGATTTGTAGCTAAATAATGTGTTTCGCTTGGATTTGAAGCTAACTCGATTGTTTCGCATGCTGTTGAAGCTATATCATGTATATCACAAGCATTTGAAGCTAAACCATTTGTTTCGCATGGATTTGAACCTAAGCCGTCAACTTCGCGTTGACTTGATGATAAATCATGTTTTTCGCTTGGACTTGAAGTTAACTCGTTTGTTTCCAATCCTGTTGAAGCTAAATCATGTATATCACAAGTATTTGAAGCTAAACCATTTGTATCGCATGGAATCGAAGATAAGCCACCTACTTCGCATTGATTTGTAGCTAAATAATGTGTTTCGCATGGATTTGAAGCTAACTCGTTTATTTCGCATGCTGTTGAAGCTATGTCATGTATATCACAAGTATTTGAAGCTAAACCATTTGTTTCGCATGGATTCGAAGCTAAGCCTTCCACTTCGCATTCATTTGAAGCTAAATCATGTGTTCCGCATGGATTTGAGTCTAACTCGTTTGTTTCGCATGCAGTTGAAGCTGAATCATGTATATCATAAGTATTTGCGGCTAAACCATTTGTTTCGCATGGATTCGAAGGTAACCCTTCTACTTCGCATTGATTTGAAGCTACATCATGTGTTTCGCATGGACTTGAATCTAACTCGTTTGTTTCGCATGCTGTTGAAACGAAATCATGTATATCACAAGTATTTGAAGCTAAACCATTTGCTTCGCATGGATTCGAAGATCATCCTTCTACTTCGCATTGATTAGATGCTAAATCATGTGTATCGCATGGGTTTGAAGCTAACTCGTTTGTTTCGCCTGCATTTCAAGCCATATCACTTATATTTTGAAATATGTGAAGCTAAATCATTCGTTTTGCATGGATTTGAAGCTAAGCCGTCAACTTCGCGTTGACTTGATGCTAATTCAGGTGTTTCGCATGGATTTGAAGCTAACTCGTTTGTTTCCTAGGCAGTTGAAGCTGAATCATGTATATCAAAAGTATTTGAAGCTAAACTATTCGTTTCGCATGGATTCGAAGATAAGCCTTCCACTTCGCATTGATTTGAAGCAAAATCATGTGTTCCGCATGGATTTGAATCTAACTCGTTTGTTTCGCATGCTGTTGAAGCTAAATCATGTATATCACAATTATTTGAAGCCAAACCATTTGTATCGCATGGAATCGAAGATAAGCCACCTACTCCGCATTGATTTGAAGCTAAATCATGTGTTTCGCATGGTTTTGAAGCTAACTCGATTGTTTAGCATGCAGTTGAAGCTGAATCATGTATATCATAAGTATTTGAAGCTAAACCATTCGTTTCGCATGGATTCGAAGATAAGCCTTCCACTTCGCATTCATTTGAAGCTAAATCATGTGTTCCGCATGGATTTGAAGTTAACTCGTCTGTTTCGCATGCAGTTGAAGCTGAATCATGTACATCACAAGTATTTGCGGCTAAACCATTTGTTTCGCATGGATTCGAAGGTAACCCTTCTACTTCGCATTGATTTGAAGCTACATCATGTGTTTCGCATGGATTTGAATCTAACTCGTTTGTTTCGCATGCTGTTGAAACGAAATAATGTATATCACAAGTATTTGAAGCTAAACCATTTGCTTCGCATGTATTCGAAGATCAGCCTTCTACTTCGCATTGATTAGATGCTAAATCATGTGCATCGCATGGGTTTGAAGCTAACTCGTTTGTTTCGCCTGCATTTGAAGCCATATCACTTATATTTTCAAATATGTGAAGCTAAATCATTCGTTTCGCATGGATTTGAAGCTAAGCCGTCAACTTCGCGTTGACTTGATGATAAATCATGTTTTTCGCTTGGACTTGAAGCTAACTCGTTTGTTTCACCTGCATTTGAAGCTATATCATTTATATTCTCAAGTATGTGAAGCTAAATCATTCGTTTCGCATGGATTTGAACCTAAGCCGTCAACTTCGCGTTGACTTGATGATAAATCATGTTTTTCGCTTGGACTTGAAGTTAACTCGTTTGTTTCCAATCCTGTTGAAGCTAAATCATGTATATCACAAGTATTTGAAGCTAAACCATTTGTATCGCATGGAATCGAAGATAAGCCACCTACTTCGCATTGATTTGTAGCTAAATAATGTGTTTCGCATGGATTTGAAGCTAACTCGTTTATTTCGCATGCTGTTGAAGCTATGTCATGTATATCACAAGTATTTGAAGCTAAACCATTTGTTTCGCATGGATTCGAAGCTAAGCCTTCCACTTCGCATTCATTTGAAGCTAAATCATGTGTTCCGCATGGATTTGAGTCTAACTCGTTTGTTTCGCATGCAGTTGAAGCTGAATCATGTATATCATAAGTATTTGCGGCTAAACCATTTGTTTCGCATGGATTCGAAGGTAACCCTTCTACTTCGCATTGATTTGAAGCTACATCATGTGTTTCGCATGGACTTGAATCTAACTCGTTTGTTTCGCATGCTGTTGAAACGAAATCATGTATATCACAAGTATTTGAAGCTAAACCATTTGCTTCGCATGGATTCGAAGATCATCCTTCTACTTCGCATTGATTAGATGCTAAATCATGTGTATCGCATGGGTTTGAAGCTAACTCGTTTGTTTCGCCTGCATTTCAAGCCATATCACTTATATTTTGAAATATGTGAAGCTAAATCATTCGTTTTGCATGGATTTGAAGCTAAGCCGTCAACTTCGCGTTGACTTGATGCTAATTCAGGTGTTTCGCATGGATTTGAAGCTAACTCGTTTGTTTCCTAGGCAGTTGAAGCTGAATCATGTATATTAAAAGTATTTGAAGCTAAACTATTCGTTTCGCATGGATTCGAAGATAAGCCTTCCACTTCGCATTGATTTGAAGCAAAATCATGTGTTCCGCATGGATTTGAAGCTAACTCGTTTGTTTCGCATGCAGTTGAAGCTGAATCATGTATATCACAAGTATTTAAAGCTAAACCATTTGCTTCGCATGGATTCGAAGGTCAGCCTTCTACTTCGCATTGATTTGAAGCTACATCATGTGTTTCGCATGGATTTGAATCTAACTCGTTTGTTTCGCATGCTGTTGAAACGAAATAATGTATATCACAAGTATTTGAAGCTAAACCATTTGCTTCGCATGGATTCGAAGATCAGCCTTCTACTTCGCATTGATTAGATGCTAAATCATGTGCATCGCATGGGTTTGAAGCTAACTCGTGTGTTTCGCCTGCATTTGAAGCTATATCACTTATATTCACAAGTATGTGAAGCTAAATCATTCGTTTTGCATGGATTTGAAGCTAAGCCATCAACTTCGCGTTGACTTGATGCTAATTCATGTGTCTCGCATGGATTTGAAGCTAACTCGTTTGTTTCGCAGGCAGTTGAATCTGAATCATTTATATCAAAAGTATTTGAAGCTAAACTATTCGTTTCGCATGGATTCGAAGATAAGCCTTCCACTTCGCATTGATTTGAAGCTAAATCATGTGTTCCGCATGGATTTGAAGCTGACTCGTTTGTTTCGCATGCAGTTGAAGCTGAATCATGTATATCACAAGTATTTGCGGCTAAACCATTTGTTTCGCATGGATTTGAAGCTAACTCGTCTGTTTCGCATGCTGTTGAAGCTGAATCATGTATATCGCAAGTATTTGTAGCTATATCATATGTTTCGCATGGATTCGAAGATAAACCTTCTAATTCGCATTGATTTGAAGCTAAATCATGTGTTTCGCATGGATTTGAAGCTAACTCGTTTGTTTCGCATGCAGTTGAAGGTGAATCATGAATGTCACAAGTATTTGAAGCTAAACTATTCGTTTCGCATGGATTCGAAGATAACCCTTCTTCTTCGCATTGATTTGAAGCTAAATCATGTGTTTCGCATGGATTTGAATCTAACTCGTTTGTTTCGCATGCTGTTGAAGCTAAATCATGTATATCACAATTATTTGAAGCCAAACCATTTGTATCGCATGGAATCGAAGATAAGCCACCTACTCCGCATTGATTTGAAGCTAAATCATGTGTTTCGCATGGTTTTGAAGCTAACTCGATTGTTTAGCATGCAGTTGAAGCTGAATCATGTATATCATAAGTATTTGAAGCTAAACCATTTGTTTCGCATGGATTCGAAGATAAGCCTTCTACTTCGCATTGATTTTAATCTAAATCATGTGTTTCGCTTGGATTTGAAGCTAACTCGATTGTTTCGCATGCTGTTGAAGCTATATCATGTATATCACAAGCATTTGAAGCTAAACCATTTGTTTCGCATGGATTTGAACCTAAGCCGTCAACTTCGCGTTGACTTGATGATAAATCATGTTTTTCGCTTGGACTTGAAGTTAACTCGTTTGTTTCCAATCCTGTTGAAGCTAAATCATGTATATCACAAGTATTTGAAGCTAAACCATTTGTATCGCATGGAATCGAAGATAAGCCACCTACTTCGCATTGATTTGTAGCTAAATAATGTGTTTCGCTTGGATTTGAAGCTAACTCGATTGTTTCGCATGCTGTTGAAGCTATATCATGTATATCACAAGCATTTGAAGCTAAACCATTTGTTTCGCATGGATTTGAACCTAAGCCGTCAACTTCGCGTTGACTTGATGATAAATCATGTTTTTCGCTTGGACTTGAAGTTAACTCGTTTGTTTCCAATCCTGTTGAAGCTAAATCATGTATATCACAAGTATTTGAAGCTAAACCATTTGTATCGCATGGAATCGAAGATAAGCCACCTACTTCGCATTGATTTGTAGCTAAATAATGTGTTTCGCATGGATTTGAAGCTAACTCGTTTATTTCGCATGCTGTTGAAGCTATGTCATGTATATCACAAGTATTTGAAGCTAAACCATTTGTTTCGCATGGATTCGAAGCTAAGCCTTCCACTTCGCATTCATTTGAAGCTAAATCATGTGTTCCGCATGGATTTGAGTCTAACTCGTTTGTTTCGCATGCAGTTGAAGCTGAATCATGTATATCATAAGTATTTGCGGCTAAACCATTTGTTTCGCATGGATTCGAAGGTAACCCTTCTACTTCGCATTGATTTGAAGCTACATCATGTGTTTCGCATGGACTTGAATCTAACTCGTTTGTTTCGCATGCTGTTGAAACGAAATCATGTATATCACAAGTATTTGAAGCTAAACCATTTGCTTCGCATGGATTCGAAGATCATCCTTCTACTTCGCATTGATTAGATGCTAAATCATGTGTATCGCATGGGTTTGAAGCTAACTCGTTTGTTTCGCCTGCATTTCAAGCCATATCACTTATATTTTGAAATATGTGAAGCTAAATCATTCGTTTTGCATGGATTTGAAGCTAAGCCGTCAACTTCGCGTTGACTTGATGCTAATTCAGGTGTTTCGCATGGATTTGAAGCTAACTCGTTTGTTTCCTAGGCAGTTGAAGCTGAATCATGTATATCAAAAGTATTTGAAGCTAAACTATTCGTTTCGCATGGATTCGAAGATAAGCCTTCCACTTCGCATTGATTTGAAGCAAAATCATGTGTTCCGCATGGATTTGAAGCTAACTCGTTTGTTTCGCATGCAGTTGAAGCTGAATCATGTATATCACAAGTATTTAAAGCTAAACCATTTGCTTCGCATGGATTCGAAGGTCAGCCTTCTACTTCGCATTGATTTGAAGCTACATCATGTGTTTCGCATGGATTTGAATCTAACTCGTTTGTTTCGCATGCTGTTGAAACGAAATAATGTATATCACAAGTATTTGAAGCTAAACCATTTGCTTCGCATGGATTCGAAGATCAGCCTTCTACTTCGCATTGATTAGATGCTAAATCATGTGCATCGCATGGGTTTGAAGCTAACTCGTGTGTTTCGCCTGCATTTGAAGCTATATCACTTATATTCACAAGTATGTGAAGCTAAATCATTCGTTTTGCATGGATTTGAAGCTAAGCCATCAACTTCGCGTTGACTTGATGCTAATTCATGTGTCTCGCATGGATTTGAAGCTAACTCGTTTGTTTCGCAGGCAGTTGAATCTGAAACATTTATATCAAAAGTATTTGAAGCTAAACTATTCGTTTCGCATGGATTCGAAGATAAGCCTTCCACTTCGCATTGATTTGAAGCTAAATCATGTGTTCCGCATGGATTTGAAGCTGACTCGTTTGTTTCGCATGCAGTTGAAGCTGAATCATGTATATCACAAGTATTTGCGGCTAAACCATTTGTTTCGCATGGATTTGAAGCTAACTCGTCTGTTTCGCATGCTGTTGAAGCTGAATCATGTATATCGCAAGTATTTGTAGCTATATCATATGTTTCGCATGGATTCGAAGATAAACCTTCTAATTCGCATTGATTTGAAGCTAAATCATGTGTTTCGCATGGATTTGAAGCTAACTCGTTTGTTTCGCATGCAGTTGAAGGTGAATCATGAATGTCACAAGTATTTGAAGCTAAACTATTCGTTTCGCATGGATTCGAAGATAACCCTTCTTCTTCGCATTGATTTGAAGCTAAATCATGTGTTTCGCATGGATTTGAATCTAACTCGTTTGTTTCGCATGCTGTTGAAGCTAAATCATGTATATCACAATTATTTGAAGCCAAACCATTTGTATCGCATGGAATCGAAGATAAGCCACCTACTCCGCATTGATTTGAAGCTAAATCATGTGTTTCGCATGGTTTTGAAGCTAACTCGTTTATTTCGCATGCTGTTGAAGCTAAATCATGTATATCACAAGTATTTGAAGCTAAACCATTTGCTTCGCATGGATTCGAAGATCAGCCTTCTACTTCGTATTGATTAGATGCTAAATCATGTGTTTCGCATGGGTTTGAAGCTAACTCGTTTGTTTCGCCTGCATTTGTAGCCATAACACGTATATTTTCAAGTATGTGAAGCTAAATCATTCGTTTTGCATGGATTTGAAGCTAAGCCATCAACTTCGCGTTGACGTGATGCTAATTCATGTGTTTCGCATGGATTTGAAGCTAACTCGATTGTTTAGCATGCAGTTGAAGCTGAATCATGTATATCATAAGTATTTGAAGCTAAACCATTTGTTTCGCATGGATTCGAAGATAAGCCTTCTACTTCGCATTGATTTGAAGCTAAATCATGTGTTTCGCATGGATTTGAAGCTAACTCGTTCGTTTCGCATGCTGTTGAAGCTAAGTCATGTATATCACAAGTATTTGAAGCTAAACCATTCGTTTCGCATGGATTCGAAGATAAGCCTTCCACTTCGCATTCATTTGAAGCTAAATCATGTGTTCCGCATGGATTTGAAGTTAACTCGTCTGTTTCGCATGCAGTTGAAGCTGAATCATGTACATCACAAGTATTTGCGGCTAAACCATTTGTTTCGCATGGATTCGAAGGTAACCCTTCTACTTCGCATTGATTTGAAGCTACATCATGTGTTTCGCATGGATTTGAATCTAACTCGTTTGTTTCGCATGCTGTTGAAACGAAATAATGTATATCACAAGTATTTGAAGCTAAACCATTTACTTCGCATGTATTCGAAGATCAGCCTTCTACTTCGCATTGATTAGATGCTAAATCATGTGCATCGCATGGGTTTGAAGCTAACTCGTTTGTTTCGCCTGCATTTGAAGCCATATCACTTATATTTTCAAATATGTGAAGCTAAATCATTCGTTTCGCATGGATTTGAAGCTAAGCCGTCAACTTCGCGTTGACTTGATGATAAATCATGTTTTTCGCTTGGACTTGAAGCTAACTCGTTTGTTTCACCTGCATTTGAAGCTATATCATTTATATTCTCAAGTATGTGAAGCTAAATCATTCGTTTCGCATGGATTTGAACCTAAGCCGTCAACTTCGCGTTGACTTGATGATAAATCATGTTTTTCGCTTGGACTTGAAGTTAACTCGTTTGTTTCCAATCCTGTTGAAGCTAAATCATGTATATCACAAGTATTTGAAGCTAAACCATTTGTATCGCATGGAATCGAAGATAAGCCACCTACTTCGCATTGATTTGTAGCTAAATAATGTGTTTCGCATGGATTTGAAGCTAACTCGTTTATTTCGCATGCTGTTGAAGCTATGTCATGTATATCACAAGTATTTGAAGCTAAACCATTTGTTTCGCATGGATTCGAAGCTAAGCCTTCCACTTCGCATTCATTTGAAGCTAAATCATGTGTTCCGCATGGATTTGAGTCTAACTCGTTTGTTTCGCATGCAGTTGAAGCTGAATCATGTATATCATAAGTATTTGCGGCTAAACCATTTGTTTCGCATGGATTCGAAGGTAACCCTTCTACTTCGCATTGATTTGAAGCTACATCATGTGTTTCGCATGGACTTGAATCTAACTCGTTTGTTTCGCATGCTGTTGAAACGAAATCATGTATATCACAAGTATTTGAAGCTAAACCATTTGCTTCGCATGGATTCGAAGATCATCCTTCTACTTCGCATTGATTAGATGCTAAATCATGTGTATCGCATGGGTTTGAAGCTAACTCGTTTGTTTCGCCTGCATTTCAAGCCATATCACTTATATTTTGAAATATGTGAAGCTAAATCATTCGTTTTGCATGGATTTGAAGCTAAGCCGTCAACTTCGCGTTGACTTGATGCTAATTCAGGTGTTTCGCATGGATTTGAAGCTAACTCGTTTGTTTCCTAGGCAGTTGAAGCTGAATCATGTATATCAAAAGTATTTGAAGCTAAACTATTCGTTTCGCATGGATTCGAAGATAAGCCTTCCACTTCGCATTGATTTGAAGCAAAATCATGTGTTCCGCATGGATTTGAAGCTAACTCGTTTGTTTCGCATGCAGTTGAAGCTGAATCATGTATATCACAAGTATTTAAAGCTAAACCATTTGCTTCGCATGGATTCGAAGGTCAGCCTTCTACTTCGCATTGATTTGAAGCTACATCATGTGTTTCGCATGGATTTGAATCTAACTCGTTTGTTTCGCATGCTGTTGAAACGAAATAATGTATATCACAAGTATTTGAAGCTAAACCATTTGCTTCGCATGGATTCGAAGATCAGCCTTCTACTTCGCATTGATTAGATGCTAAATCATGTGCATCGCATGGGTTTGAAGCTAACTCGTGTGTTTCGCCTGCATTTGAAGCTATATCACTTATATTCACAAGTATGTGAAGCTAAATCATTCGTTTTGCATGGATTTGAAGCTAAGCCATCAACTTCGCGTTGACTTGATGCTAATTCATGTGTCTCGCATGGATTTGAAGCTAACTCGTTTGTTTCGCAGGCAGTTGAATCTGAATCATTTATATCAAAAGTATTTGAAGCTAAACTATTCGTTTCGCATGGATTCGAAGATAAGCCTTCCACTTCGCATTGATTTGAAGCTAAATCATGTGTTCCGCATGGATTTGAAGCTGACTCGTTTGTTTCGCATGCAGTTGAAGCTGAATCATGTATATCACAAGTATTTGCGGCTAAACCATTTGTTTCGCATGGATTTGAAGCTAACTCGTCTGTTTCGCATGCTGTTGAAGCTGAATCATGTATATCGCAAGTATTTGTAGCTATATCATATGTTTCGCATGGATTCGAAGATAAACCTTCTAATTCGCATTGATTTGAAGCTAAATCATGTGTTTCGCATGGATTTGAAGCTAACTCGTTTGTTTCGCATGCAGTTGAAGGTGAATCATGAATGTCACAAGTATTTGAAGCTAAACTATTCGTTTCGCATGGATTCGAAGATAACCCTTCTTCTTCGCATTGATTTGAAGCTAAATCATGTGTTTCGCATGGATTTGAATCTAACTCGTTTGTTTCGCATGCTGTTGAAGCTAAATCATGTATATCACAATTATTTGAAGCCAAACCATTTGTATCGCATGGAATCGAAGATAAGCCACCTACTCCGCATTGATTTGAAGCTAAATCATGTGTTTCGCATGGTTTTGAAGCTAACTCGTTTATTTCGCATGCTGTTGAAGCTAAATCATGTATATCACAAGTATTTGAAGCTAAACCATTTGCTTCGCATGGATTCGAAGATCAGCCTTCTACTTCGTATTGATTAGATGCTAAATCATGTGTTTCGCATGGGTTTGAAGCTAACTCGTTTGTTTCGCCTGCATTTGTAGCCATAACACGTATATTTTCAAGTATGTGAAGCTAAATCATTCGTTTTGCATGGATTTGAAGCTAAGCCATCAACTTCGCGTTGACGTGATGCTAATTCATGCGTTTCGCATGGATTTGAAGCTAACTCGATTGTTTAGCATGCAGTTGAAGCTGAATCATGTATATCATAAGTATTTGAAGCTAAACCATTTGTTTCGCATGGATTCGAAGATAAGCCTTCTACTTCGCATTGATTTTAATCTAAATCATGTGTTTCGCTTGGATTTGAAGCTAACTCGATTGTTTCGCATGCTGTTGAAGCTATATCATGTATATCACAAGCATTTGAAGCTAAACCATTTGTTTCGCATGGTTTCGAAGATAAGCCTTCCACTTCGCATTCATTTGAAGCTAAATCATGTGTTCCGCATGGATTTGAAGCTAACTCGTTTGTTTCGCATGCTGTTGAAGCTAAATCATGTATATCACAAGTATATTAAGCTAATCCATTTGTTTCGCATGGATTCGTAGATAAGCCTTCTACTTCGCATTGATTTGAAGCTAAATCATGTGTTTCGCATGGATTTGAATCTAACTCGTTTGTTTCGCATGCTGTTGAAACTAAATCATGTATATCACAAGTATTTGAAGCTAAACCATTTGTTTCGCATGGATTCCAAGATAACCCTTCTAATTCGCATTTATTAGATGGTAAATCATGCGTTTCGCATGGATTTGAAGCTAACTCGATTGTTTCGCATTCTGTTGAAGCTAAATCACGCATATCACAAGTATTTGAAGCTAAACCATTTGTTTCGCATGGATTCGAAGATAAGCCATCTACTTCGCATTGATTTGAAGCTAAATCATGTGTTCGCATGGATTTGAAGCTACCTCGTATGTTTCGCATGCTGTTGAAGCTAAGTCATGTATATCACAAGTATTTGAAGCTAAACCATTTGTTTCGCATGGATTCGAAGATAAGCCTTCTACTTCGCATTCATTTGAAGCTAAATCATGTGTTCCGCATGGATTTGAATCTAACTCGTTTGTTTCGCATGCAGTTGAAGCTGAATCATGTATATCACAAGTGTTTGCGGCTAAACCATTTGTTTTGCATGTATTCGAAGGTAACCCTTCTACTTCGCATTGATTTGAAGCTACATCACGTGTTTCGCATGGATTTGAATCTAACTCGTTTGTTTCGCATGCTGTTGAAACGAAATCATGTATATCACAAGTATTTGAAGCTAAACCATTTGCTTCGCATGGATTCGAAGATCATCCTTCTACTTCGCATTGATTAGATGCTAAATCATGTGTATCGCATGGGTTTGAAGCTAACTCGTTTGTTTCGCCTGCATTTGAAGCCATATCACTTATATTTTCAAATATGTGTAGCTAAATCATTCGTTTTGCATGGATTTGAAGCTAAGCCATCAACTTCGCGTTGACTTGATGCTAATTCATGTGTTTCGCATGGATTTGAAGCTAACTCGATTGTTTCCTAGGCAGTTGAAGCTAAATCATGTATATCACAAGTATTTGAAGCTATATCATATGTTTCGCATGGATTCGAATATAACCCTTCTAATTCGCATTGATTTGAAGCTAAATCATGTGTTTCACATGGATTTGAAGCTAACTCGTTTGTTTCTCATGCTGTTGAAGCTAAATCATGTATATCACAAGTATTTGAAGCTAAACCATTTGTTTCGCATGGATTCGAAGATCAGCCTCCTACTTCGCATTGATTAGATGCTAAATCATGTGTTTCGCATGGATTTGAAGCTAACTCGTTTGTTTCGCATGCTGTTGAAGCTAAATCATGTATATCACAAGTATTTGAAGCTAAACCATTTGTTTCGCATGGATCCGAAGATAAGCCTCCTACTTCGCATTGATTTGAAGCTAAATCATGTATATCACAAGTATTTGAAGCTATATCATATGTTTCGCATGGATTCGAAGATAACCCTTCTAATTCGCATTGATTTGAAGCTAAATCATGTGTTTCGCATGGATTTGAAGCTAACTCGTTTGTTTCGCATGCTGTTGAAGCTAAGTCATGTATATCACAAGTATTTGAAGCTAAACCATTTGTTTCGCATGGATTCGCAGATAAGCCTCCTACCTCGCATTGATTTGAAGCTAAATCATGTGTTCGCATGGACTTGAAGCTACCTCGTTTGTTTCGCATTCTGTTGAAGCTAAATCAAGTGTATCACATGTATTTGAAGCCAAACCATTTGCTTCGCATGGATTCGAAGATCAGCCTTCTACTTCGCATTTATTAGATGGTAAATCATGCGTTTCGCATAGATTTGAAGCTAACTCGTTTGTTTCGCATTCTGTTGAAGCTAAATCATGCATATCACAAGTATTTGAAGCTAAACCATTTGTTTCGCATGGATTCGAAGGTAAGCCTCCTACTTCGCATTGATTTGAAGCTAAATCATGTGTTCGCATGGATTTGAAGCTACCTCGTTTGTTTCGCATGCTGTTAAAGCTAAGTCATGTATATCACAAGTATTTGCGGCTAAACCATTTGTTTCGCATGGATTCGAAGGTAACCCTTCTACTTCGCATTGATTTGAAGCTAAATCATGTGTTTCGCATGGATTTGAATCTAACTCGTTTGTTTCGCATGCTGTTGAAACTAAATCATGTATATCACAAGTATTTGAAGCTAAACCATTTGCTTCGCATGGATTCGAAGATCAGCCTTCTACTTCGCATTGATTAGATGCTAAATCATGTGTCTCGCATGGGTTTGAAGCTAACACGTTTGTTTCGCCTGCATTTGAAGCTATATCATTTATATTCTCAAGTATGTGAAGCTAAATCATTCGTTTCGCATGGATTTGAAGCTAAGCCGTCAACTTCGCGTTGACTTGATCATAAATCATGTTTTTCGTTTGGACTTGAAGTTAACTCGTTTGTTTCGCATGCTGTTGAAGCTAAATCATGTATATCACAAGTATTTGAAGCTAAACCATTTGTTTCGCATGGATTCCAAGATAACCCTTCTAATTGGCATTGATTTGAGGCTAAATCATGTGTTTCGCATGGATTTGAAGCTAACTCGTTTGTTTCTCATGCTGTTGAAGCTAAATCATGTATATCACAAGTATTTGAAGCTAAACCATTTGTTTCGCATGGATCCGAAGATAAGCCTCCTACTTCGCATTGATTTGAAGCTAAATCATGTGTTCGCATGGATTTGAAGCTAACTCGTTTGCTTCGCATGCTGTTGAAGCTAAATCAAGTGTATCACAAGTATTTGAAGCTAAACCATTTGTTTCGCGTGGATTCGAAGATCAACCTTCTACTTCGTATTGATTAGATGCTAAATCATGTGTTTCGCATGGATTTGAAGCTAACTCGTTTGTTTCGCATGCTGTTGAAGCTAAATCATGTATATCACAAGTATTTGAAGCTATATCATATGTTTCGCATGGATTCGAAGATAACCCTTCTAATTCGCATTGATTTGAAGCTAAATCATGTGTTTCGCATGGATTTGAAGCTAACTCGTTTATTTCGCATGCTGTTGAAGCTAAATCATGTATATCACAAGTATATGAAGCTAATCCATTTGCTTCGCATGGATTCGTAGATAAACCTTCTACTTCGCATTGATTTGAAGCTAAATCATGTGTTTCGCATGGATTTGAATCTAACTCGTTTGTTTCGCATGCTGTTGAAACTAAATCATGTATATCACAAGTATTTGAAGCTAAACCATTTGTTTCGCATGGATTCCAAGATAACCCTTCTAATTCGCATTTATTAGATGGTAAATCATGCGTTTCGCATGGATTTGAAGCTAACTCGATTGTTTCGCATTCTGTTGAAGCTAAATCATGCATATCACAAGTATTTGAAGCTAAACCATTTGTTTCGCATGGATTCGAAGATAAGACATCTACTTCGCATTGATTTGAAGCTAAATCATGTGTTCGCATGGAATTGAAGCTAACTCGTTTGTTTCGCCTGCATTTCAAGCCATATCACTTATATTTTGAAATATGTGAAGCTAAATCATTCGTTTTGCATGGATTTGAAGCTAAGCCGTCAACTTCGCGTTGACTTGATGCTAATTCAGGTGTTTCGCATGGATTTGAAGCTAACTCGTTTGTTTCCTAGGCAGTTGAAGCTGAATCATGTATATCAAAAGTATTTGAAGCTAAACTATTCGTTTCGCATGGATTCGAAGATAAGCCTTCCACTTCGCATTGATTTGAAGCAAAATCATGTGTTCCGCATGGATTTGAAGCTAACTCGTTTGTTTCGCATGCAGTTGAAGCTGAATCATGTATATCACAAGTATTTAAAGCTAAACCATTTGCTTCGCATGGATTCGAAGGTCAGCCTTCTACTTCGCATTGATTTGAAGCTACATCATGTGTTTCGCATGGATTTGAATCTAACTCGTTTGTTTCGCATGCTGTTGAAACGAAATAATGTATATCACAAGTATTTGAAGCTAAACCATTTGCTTCGCATGGATTCGAAGATCAGCCTTCTACTTCGCATTGATTAGATGCTAAATCATGTGCATCGCATGGGTTTGAAGCTAACTCGTGTGTTTCGCCTGCATTTGAAGCTATATCACTTATATTCACAAGTATGTGAAGCTAAATCATTCGTTTTGCATGGATTTGAAGCTAAGCCATCAACTTCGCGTTGACTTGATGCTAATTCATGTGTCTCGCATGGATTTGAAGCTAACTCGTTTGTTTCGCAGGCAGTTGAATCTGAATCATTTATATCAAAAGTATTTGAAGCTAAACTATTCGTTTCGCATGGATTCGAAGATAAGCCTTCCACTTCGCATTGATTTGAAGCTAAATCATGTGTTCCGCATGGATTTGAAGCTGACTCGTTTGTTTCGCATGCAGTTGAAGCTGAATCATGTATATCACAAGTATTTGCGGCTAAACCATTTGTTTCGCATGGATTTGAAGCTAACTCGTCTGTTTCGCATGCTGTTGAAGCTGAATCATGTATATCGCAAGTATTTGTAGCTATATCATATGTTTCGCATGGATTCGAAGATAAACCTTCTAATTCGCATTGATTTGAAGCTAAATCATGTGTTTCGCATGGATTTGAAGCTAACTCGTTTGTTTCGCATGCAGTTGAAGGTGAATCATGAATGTCACAAGTATTTGAAGCTAAACTATTCGTTTCGCATGGATTCGAAGATAACCCTTCTTCTTCGCATTGATTTGAAGCTAAATCATGTGTTTCGCATGGATTTGAATCTAACTCGTTTGTTTCGCATGCTGTTGAAGCTAAATCATGTATATCACAATTATTTGAAGCCAAACCATTTGTATCGCATGGAATCGAAGATAAGCCACCTACTCCGCATTGATTTGAAGCTAAATCATGTGTTTCGCATGGTTTTGAAGCTAACTCGTTTATTTCGCATGCTGTTGAAGCTAAATCATGTATATCACAAGTATTTGAAGCTAAACCATTTGCTTCGCATGGATTCGAAGATCAGCCTTCTACTTCGCATTGATTTGAAGCTAAATCATGTGTTTCGCATGGATTTGAATCTAACTCGTTTGTTTCGCATGCTGTTGAAACTAAATCATGTATATCACAAGTATTTGAAGCTAAACCATTTGTTTCGCATGGATTCCAAGATAACCCTTCTAATTCGCATTTATTAGATGGTAAATCATGCGTTTCGCATGGATTTGAAGCTAACTCGATTGTTTCGCATTCTGTTGAAGCTAAATCACGCATATCACAAGTATTTGAAGCTAAACCATTTGTTTCGCATGGATTCGAAGATAAGCCATCTACTTCGCATTGATTTGAAGCTAAATCATGTGTTCGCATGGATTTGAAGCTACCTCGTATGTTTCGCATGCTGTTGAAGCTATATCATGTATATCACAAGCATTTGAAGCTAAACCATTTGTTTCGCATGGTTTCGAAGATAAGCCTTCCACTTCGCATTCATTTGAAGCTAAATCATGTGTTCCGCATGGATTTGAAGCTAACTCGTTTGTTTCGCATGCTGTTGAAGCTAAATCATGTATATCACAAGTATATTAAGCTAATCCATTTGTTTCGCATGGATTCGTAGATAAGCCTTCTACTTCGCATTGATTTGAAGCTAAATCATGTGTTTCGCATGGATTTGAATCTAACTCGTTTGTTTCGCATGCTGTTGAAACTAAATCATGTATATCACAAGTATTTGAAGCTAAACCATTTGTTTCGCATGGATTCCAAGATAACCCTTCTAATTCGCATTTATTAGATGGTAAATCATGCGTTTCGCATGGATTTGAAGCTAACTCGATTGTTTCGCATTCTGTTGAAGCTAAATCACGCATATCACAAGTATTTGAAGCTAAACCATTTGTTTCGCATGGATTCGAAGATAAGCCATCTACTTCGCATTGATTTGAAGCTAAATCATGTGTTCGCATGGATTTGAAGCTACCTCGTATGTTTCGCATGCTGTTGAAGCTAAGTCATGTATATCACAAGTATTTGAAGCTAAACCATTTGTTTCGCATGGATTCGAAGATAAGCCTTCTACTTCGCATTCATTTGAAGCTAAATCATGTGTTCCGCATGGATTTGAATCTAACTCGTTTGTTTCGCATGCAGTTGAAGCTGAATCATGTATATCACAAGTGTTTGCGGCTAAACCATTTGTTTTGCATGTATTCGAAGGTAACCCTTCTACTTCGCATTGATTTGAAGCTACATCATGTGTTTCGCATGGATTTGAATCTAACTCGTTTGTTTCGCATGCTGTTGAAACGAAATCATGTATATCACAAGTATTTGAAGCTAAACCATTTGCTTCGCATGGATTCGAAGATCATCCTTCTACTTCGCATTGATTAGATGCTAAATCATGTGTATCGCATGGGTTTGAAGCTAACTCGTTTGTTTCGCCTGCATTTGAAGCCATATCACTTATATTTTCAAATATGTGTAGCTAAATCATTCGTTTTGCATGGATTTGAAGCTAAGCCATCAACTTCGCGTTGACTTGATGCTAATTCATGTGTTTCGCATGGATTTGAAGCTAACTCGATTGTTTCCTAGGCAGTTGAAGCTAAATCATGTATATCACAAGTATTTGAAGCTATATCATATGTTTCGCATGGATTCGAAGATAACCCTTCTAATTCGCATTGATTTGAAGCTAAATCATGTGTTTCACATGGATTTGAAGCTAACTCGTTTGTTTCTCATGCTGTTGAAGCTAAATCATGTATATCACAAGTATTTGAAGCTAAACCATTTGTTTCGCATGGATTCGAAGATCAGCCTCCTACTTCGCATTGATTAGATGCTAAATCATGTGTTTCGCATGGATTTGAAGCTAACTCGTTTGTTTCGCATGCTGTTGAAGCTAAATCATGTATATCACAAGTATTTGAAGCTAAACCATTTGTTTCGCATGGATCCGAAGATAAGCCTCCTACTTCGCATTGATTTGAAGCTAAATCATGTATATCACAAGTATTTGAAGCTATATCATATGTTTCGCATGGATTCGAAGATAACCCTTCTAATTCGCATTGATTTGAAGCTAAATCATGTGTTTCGCATGGATTTGAAGCTAACTCGTTTGTTTCGCATGCTGTTGAAGCTAAGTCATGTATATCACAAGTATTTGAAGCTAAACCATTTGTTTCGCATGGATTCGCAGATAAGCCTCCTACCTCGCATTGATTTGAAGCTAAATCATGTGTTCGCATGGACTTGAAGCTACCTCGTTTGTTTCGCATTCTGTTGAAGCTAAATCAAGTGTATCACATGTATTTGAAGCCAAACCATTTGCTTCGCATGGATTCGAAGATCAGCCTTCTACTTCGCATTTATTAGATGGTAAATCATGCGTTTCGCATAGATTTGAAGCTAACTCGTTTGTTTCGCATTCTGTTGAAGCTAAATCATGCATATCACAAGTATTTGAAGCTAAACCATTTGTTTCGCATGGATTCGAAGGTAAGCCTCCTACTTCGCATTGATTTGAAGCTAAATCATGTGTTCGCATGGATTTGAAGCTACCTCGTTTGTTTCGCATGCTGTTAAAGCTAAGTCATGTATATCACAAGTATTTGCGGCTAAACCATTTGTTTCGCATGGATTCGAAGGTAACCCTTCTACTTCGCATTGATTTGAAGCTAAATCATGTGTTTCGCATGGATTTGAATCTAACTCGTTTGTTTCGCATGCTGTTGAAACTAAATCATGTATATCACAAGTATTTGAAGCTAAACCATTTGCTTCGCATGGATTCGAAGATCAGCCTTCTACTTCGCATTGATTAGATGCTAAATCATGTGTCTCGCATGGGTTTGAAGCTAACACGTTTGTTTCGCCTGCATTTGAAGCTATATCATTTATATTCTCAAGTATGTGAAGCTAAATCATTCGTTTCGCATGGATTTGAAGCTAAGCCGTCAACTTCGCGTTGACTTGATCATAAATCATGTTTTTCGTTTGGACTTGAAGTTAACTCGTTTGTTTCGCATGCTGTTGAAGCTAAATCATGTATATCACAAGTATTTGAAGCTAAACCATTTGTTTCGCATGGATTCCAAGATAACCCTTCTAATTGGCATTGATTTGAGGCTAAATCATGTGTTTCGCATGGATTTGAAGCTAACTCGTTTGTTTCTCATGCTGTTGAAGCTAAATCATGTATATCACAAGTATTTGAAGCTAAACCATTTGTTTCGCATGGATCCGAAGATAAGCCTCCTACTTCGCATTGATTTGAAGCTAAATCATGTGTTCGCATGGATTTGAAGCTAACTCGTTTGCTTCGCATGCTGTTGAAGCTAAATCAAGTGTATCACAAGTATTTGAAGCTAAACCATTTGTTTCGCGTGGATTCGAAGATCAACCTTCTACTTCGTATTGATTAGATGCTAAATCATGTGTTTCGCATGGATTTGAAGCTAACTCGTTTGTTTCGCATGCTGTTGAAGCTAAATCATGTATATCACAAGTATTTGAAGCTATATCATATGTTTCGCATGGATTCGAAGATAACCCTTCTAATTCGCATTGATTTGAAGCTAAATCATGTGTTTCGCATGGATTTGAAGCTAACTCGTTTATTTCGCATGCTGTTGAAGCTAAATCATGTATATCACAAGTATATGAAGCTAATCCATTTGCTTCGCATGGATTCGTAGATAAACCTTCTACTTCGCATTGATTTGAAGCTAAATCATGTGTTTCGCATGGATTTGAATCTAACTCGTTTGTTTCGCATGCTGTTGAAACTAAATCACGTATATCACAAGTATTTGAAGCTAAACCATTTGTTTCGCATGGATTCCAAGATAACCCTTCTAATTCGCATTTATTAGATGGTAAATCATGCGTTTCGCATGGATTTGAAGCTAACTCGATTGTTTCGCATTCTGTTGAAGCTAAATCATGCATATCACAAGTATTTGAAGCTAAACCATTTGTTTCGCATGGATTCGAAGATAAGACATCTACTTCGCATTGATTTGAAGCTAAATCATGTGTTCGCATGGAATTGAAGCTACCTCGTTTGTTTCGCATGCTGTTGAAGCTAAGTCATGTATATCACAAGTATTTGAAGCTAAACCATTTGTTTCGCATGGATTCGAAGATAAGCCTTCTACTTCGCATACATTTGAAGCTAAATCATGTGTTCCGCATGGATTTGAATCTAACTCGTTTGTTTCGCATGCAGTTGAAGCTGAATCATGTATATCACAAGTGTTTGCTGCTAAACCATTTGTTTTGCATGGATTCGAAGGTAACCCTTCTACTTCGCATTGATTTGAAGCTACATCATGTGTTTCGCATGGATTTGAATCTAACTCGTTTGTTTCGCATGCTGTTGAAACGAAATCATGTATATCACAAGAATTTGAAGCTAAACCATTTGTTTCGCATGGATCCGAAGATAAGCCTCCTACTTCGCATTGATTTGAAGCTAAATCATGTGTTCGCAGGGATTTGAAGCTAACTCGTTTGCTTCGCATGCTGTTGAAGCTAAATCAAGTGTATCACAAGTATTTGAAGCTAAACCATTTGTTTCGCGTGGATTCGAAGATCAACCTTCTACTTCGTATTGATTAGATGCTAAATCATGTGTTTCGCATGGATTTGAAGCTAACTCGTTTGTTTCGCATGCTGTTGAAGCTAAATCATGTATATCACAAGTATTTGAAGCTATATCATATGTTTCGCATGGATTCGAAGATAACCCTTCTAATTCGCATTGATTTGAAGCTAAATCATGTGTTTCGCATGGATTTGAAGCTAACTCGTTTATTTCGCATGCTGTTGAAGCTAAATCATGTATATCACAAGTATATGAAGCTAATCCATTTGCTTCGCATGGATTCGTAGATAAACCTTCTACTTCGCATTGATTTGAAGCTAAATCATGTGTTTCGCATGGATTTGAATCTAACTCGTTTGTTTCGCATGCTGTTGAAACTAAATCATGTATATCACAAGTATTTGAAGCTAAACCATTTGCTTCGCATGGATTCCAAGATAACCCTTCTAATTCGCATTTATTAGATGGTAAATCATGCGTTTCGCATGGATTTGAAGCTAACTCGATTGTTTCGCATTCTGTTGAAGCTAAATCATGCATATCACAAGTATTTGAAGCTAAACCATTTGTTTCGCATGGATTCGAAGATAAGCCATCTACTTCGCATTGATTTGAAGCTAAATCATGTGTTCGCATGGAATTGAAACTACCTCGTTTGTTTCGCATGCTGTTGAAGCTAAGTCATGTATATCACAAGTATTTGAAGCTAAACCATTTGTTTCGCATGGATTCGAAGATAAGCCTTCTACTTCGCATACATTTGAAGCTAAATCATGTGTTCCGCATGGATTTGAATCTAACTCGTTTGTTTCGCATGCAGTTGAAGCTGAATCATGTATATCACAAGTGTTTGCGGCTAAACCATTTGCTTCGCATGGATTCGAAGATCATCCTTCTACTTCGCATTGATTAGATGCTAAATCATGTGTATCGCATGGGTTTGAAGCTAACTCGTTTGTTTCCCCTGCATTTGAAGCCATATCACTTATATTTTCAAATATGTGTAGCTAAATCATTCGTTTTGCATGGATTTGAAGCTAAGCCATCAACTTCGCGTTGACTTGATGCTAATTCATGTGTTTCGCATGGATTTGAAGCTAACTCGATTGTTTCCTAGGCAGTTGAAGCTAAATCATGTATATCACAAGTATTTGAAGCTAAACCATTTGTTTCGCATGGATTCCAAGATAACCCTTCTAATTCGCATTGATTTGAAGCTAAATTATGTGTTTCACATGGATTTGAAGCTAACTCGTTTGTTTCGCATTCTGTTGAAGCTAAATCAAATGTATCACAAGTATTTGAAGCCAAACCATTTGCTTCGCATGGATTCGAAGATCAGCCTTCTACTACGCATTGATTAGATGCTAAATCATGTGTTTCGCATGGATTTGAAGCTAACTCGTTTGTATCGCATGCTGTTGAAACTAAATCATGTATATCACAAGGATTTGAAGCTAAATCATATGTTTCGCATGGATTCGAAGATAACCCTTCTAATTCGCATTGATTTGAAGTTAAATCATGTGTTTCGCATGGATTTGAAGCTAACTCGTTTGTTTCGCATGCTGTTGAAGCTAAGTCATGTATATCACAAGTATTTGAAGCCATATCATTTGTTTCGCATGGATTCGAAGATTAGCCTTCTACTTCGCATTGATGAGATTCTAAATCATGTGTTTAGCATGGGTTTGAATCTAACTCGTTTGTTTCGCCTGCATTTGAAGCTATATCACTTATATTCACAAGTATGTGAAGCTAAATCATTCGTTTCGCATTTATTTGAAGCAAAGCCATTAACTTCGCGTTGACTTGATACTAAATCATGTTTTTCGTTTGGACTTGAAGCTAACTCGTTTGTTTAGCATGTTGTTGAAGCTAAATCATGTATATCACAAGTATTTGAAGCTATATCATATGTTTCGCATGGATTCGAAGATAACCCTTCTAATTCGCATTGATTTGAAGCTAAATCATGTGTTTCGCATGGATTTGAAGCTAACTCGTTTGTTTCGCATGCTGTTGATGCTAAGTCATGTATATCACAAGTATTTGAAGCTAAACCATTTGTTTCGCATGGATTCGAAGATAAGCCTCCTACGACGCATCGATTTGAAGCTAAATCATTTGTTCGCATGGACTTGAAGCTACCTCGTTTGTTTCGCATTCTGTTGAAGCTAAATCAAGTGTATCACAAGTATTTGAAGCCAAACCATTTGCTTCGCATGGATTCGAAGCTCAGCCTTCTACTTCGCATTTATTAGATGGTAAATCATGCGTTTCGCATGGATTTGAAGCTAACTCGTTTGTTTCGCATTCTGTTGAAGCTAAATCATGCATATCACAAGTATTTGAAGCTAAACCATTTGTTTCGCATGGATTCGAAGATAAGCCTCCTACTTCGCATTGATTTGAAGCTAAATCATGTGTTCGCATGGATTTGAAGCTACCTCGTTTGTTTCGCATGCTGTTAAAGCTAAATCATGTATATCACAAGTATTTGAAGCTATATCATATGTTTCGCATGGATTCGAAGATAACCCTTCTAATTCGCATTGATTTGAAGCTAAATCATGTGTTTAGGATGGATTTGAAGCTAACTCGTTTTTTTTTCGCATGCTGTTTTAAGCTAAGTCATGTATATCACAAGTATTTGAAGCTAAACCATTTGTTTCGCATGGATTCGAAGATAAGCCTCCTACCTCGCATTGATTTGAAGCTAAATCATATGTTCGCATGGACTTGAAGCTACCTCGTTTGTTTCGCATTCTGTTGAAGCTAAATCAAATGTATCACAAGTATTTGAAGCCAAACCATTTGCTTCGCATGGATTCGAAGATCAGGCTTCTACTTCGCATTTATTAGATGGTAAATCATGCGTTTCGCATGGATTTGAAGCTAACTCGTTCGTTTCGCATGCTGTTGAAGCTAAGTCATGTATATCACAAGTATTTGAAGCTAAACCATTTGTTTCGCATGGATTCGAAGATAAGCCTCCTACGACGCATTGATTTGAAGCTAAATCATTTGTTCGCATGGACTTGAAGCTACCTCGTTTGTTTCGCATTCTGTTGAAGCTAAATCAAGTGTATCACAAGTATTTGAAGCCAAACCATTTGCTTCGCATGGATTCGAAGCTCTGCCTTCTACTTCGCATTTATTAGATGGTAAATCATGCGTATCGCATGGATTTGAAGCTAACTCGTTTGTTTCGCATGCTGTTGAAGCTAAATCATGTATATCACAAGTATTTGAAGCTAAACCATTTGTTTCGCATGGATTCGAAGATTAGCCTTCCACATCGCATTGATTTGAAGCTAAATCATGTGTTTCGCATGGGTATGAAGCTAACTCGTTTGTTTCGCCTGCATTTGAAGCTATATCACTTATATTCTCAAGTATGTGAAGCTAAATCATTCGTTTCGCATGGATTTGAAGCTAAGCCGTCAACTTCGCGTTGACTTGATGATAAATCATGTCTTTCGCTTGGACTTGAAGTTAACTCGTTTGTTTCGCATGCTGTTGAAGCTAAATCATGTATATCACAAGTATTTGAAGCTAAACCATTTGTTTCGCATGGATTCCAAGATAACCCTTCTAATTGGCATTGATTTGAGGCTAAATCATGTGTTTCGCATGGATTTGAAGCTAACTCGTTTGTTTCTCATGCTGTTGAAGCTAAATCATGTATATCACAAGAATTTGAAGCTAAACCATTTGTTTCGCATGGATCCGAAGATAAGCCTCCTACTTCGCATTGATTTGAAGCTAAATCATGTGTTCGCAGGGATTTGAAGCTAACTCGTTTGCTTCGCATGCTGTTGAAGCTAAATCAAGTGTATCACAAGTATTTGAAGCTAAACCATTTGTTTCGCGTGGATTCGAAGATCAACCTTCTACTTCGTATTGATTAGATGCTAAATCATGTGTTTCGCATGGATTTGAAGCTAACTCGTTTGTTTCGCATGCTGTTGAAGCTAAATCATGTATATCACAAGTATTTGAAGCTATATCATATGTTTCGCATGGATTCGAAGATAACCCTTCTAATTCGCATTGATTTGAAGCTAAATCATGTGTTTCGCATGGATTTGAAGCTAACTCGTTTATTTCGCATGCTGTTGAAGCTAAATCATGTATATCACAAGTATATGAAGCTAATCCATTTGCTTCGCATGGATTCGTAGATAAACCTTCTACTTCGCATTGATTTGAAGCTAAATCATGTGTTTCGCATGGATTTGAATCTAACTCGTTTGTTTCGCATGCTGTTGAAACTAAATCATGTATATCACAAGTATTTGAAGCTAAACCATTTGTTTCGCATGGATTCCAAGATAACCCTTCTAATTCGCATTTATTAGATGGTAAATCATGCGTTTCGCATGGATTTGAAGCTAACTCGATTGTTTCGCATTCTGTTGAAGCTAAATCATGCATATCACAAGTATTTGAAGCTAAACCATTTGTTTCGCATGGATTCGAAGATAAGCCATCTACTTCGCATTGATTTGAAGCTAAATCATGTGTTCGCATGGAATTGAAACTACCTCGTTTGTTTCGCATGCTGTTGAAGCTAAGTCATGTATATCACAAGTATTTGAAGCTAAACCATTTGTTTCGCATGGATTCGAAGATAAGCCTTCTACTTCGCATACATTTGAAGCTAAATCATGTGTTCCGCATGGATTTGAATCTAACTCGTTTGTTTCGCATGCAGTTGAAGCTGAATCATGTATATCACAAGTGTTTGCGGCTAAACCATTTGCTTCGCATGGATTCGAAGATCATCCTTCTACTTCGCATTGATTAGATGCTAAATCATGTGTATCGCATGGGTTTGAAGCTAACTCGTTTGTTTCCCCTGCATTTGAAGCCATATCACTTATATTTTCAAATATGTGTAGCTAAATCATTCGTTTTGCATGGATTTGAAGCTAAGCCATCAACTTCGCGTTGACTTGATGCTAATTCATGTGTTTCGCATGGATTTGAAGCTAACTCGATTGTTTCCTAGGCAGTTGAAGCTAAATCATGTATATCACAAGTATTTGAAGCTAAACCATTTGTTTCGCATGGATTCCAAGATAACCCTTCTAATTCGCATTGATTTGAAGCTAAATTATGTGTTTCACATGGATTTGAAGCTAACTCGTTTGTTTCTCATGCTGTTGAAGCTAAATCATGTATATCACAAGTATTTGAAGCTAAACCATTTGTTTCGCATGGATCCGAAGATAAGCCTCCTACTTCGCATTGATTTGAAGCTAAATCATGTATATCACAAGTATTTGAAGCTATATCATATGTTTCGCATGGATTCGAAGATAACCCTTCTAATTCGCATTGATTTGAAGCTAAATCATGTGTTTAGGATGGATTTGAAGCTAACTCGTTTTTTTTCGCATGCTGTTTTAAGCTAAGTCATGTATATCACAAGTATTTGAAGCTAAACCATTTGTTTCGCATGGATTCGAAGATAAGCCTCCTACCTCGCATTGATTTGAAGCTAAATCATGTGTTCGCATGGACTTGAAGCTACCTCGTTTGTTTCGCATTCTGTTGAAGCTAAATCAAATGTATCACAAGTATTTGAAGCCAAACCATTTGCTTCGCATGGATTCGAAGATCAGCCTTCTACTACGCATTGATTAGATGCTAAATCATGTGTTTCGCATGGATTTGAAGCTAACTCGTTTGTTTCTCATGCTGTTGAAGCTAAATCATGTATATCACAAGAATTTGAAGCTAAACCATTTGTTTCGCATGGATCCGAAGATAAGCCTCCTACTTCGCATTGATTTGAAGCTAAATCATGTGTTCGCAGGGATTTGAAGCTAACTCGTTTGCTTCGCATGCTGTTGAAGCTAAATCAAGTGTATCACAAGTATTTGAAGCTAAACCATTTGTTTCGCGTGGATTCGAAGATCAACCTTCTACTTCGTATTGATTAGATGCTAAATCATGTGTTTCGCATGGATTTGAAGCTAACTCGTTTGTTTCGCATGCTGTTGAAGCTAAATCATGTATATCACAAGTATTTGAAGCTATATCATATGTTTCGCATGGATTCGAAGATAACCCTTCTAATTCGCATTGATTTGAAGCTAAATCATGTGTTTCGCATGGATTTGAAGCTAACTCGTTTATTTCGCATGCTGTTGAAGCTAAATCATGTATATCACAAGTATATGAAGCTAATCCATTTGCTTCGCATGGATTCGTAGATAAACCTTCTACTTCGCATTGATGAGATTCTAAATCATGTGTTTAGCATGGGTTTGAATCTAACTCGTTTGTTTCGCCTGCATTTGAAGCTATATCACTTATATTCACAAGTATGTGAAGCTAAATCATTCGTTTCGCATTTATTTGAAGCAAAGCCATTAACTTCGCGTTGACTTGATACTAAATCATGTTTTTCGTTTGGACTTGAAGCTAACTCGTTTGTTTAGCATGTTGTTGAAGCTAAATCATGTATATCACAAGTATTTGAAGCTATATCATATGTTTCGCATGGATTCGAAGATAAGCCTCCTACTTCGCATTGATTTGAAGCTAAATCATGTGTTTCGCATGGATTTGAAGCTAACTCGTTTGTTTCGCATGCTGTTGATGCTAAGTCATGTATATCACAAGTATTTGAAGCTATATCATATGTTTCGCATGGATTCGAAGATAACCCTTCTAATTCGCATTGATTTGAAGCTAAATCATGTGTTTAGGATGGATTTGAAGCTAACTCGTTTTTTTTTCGCATGCTGTTTTAAGCTAAGTCATGTATATCACAAGTATTTGAAGCTAAACCATTTGTTTCGCATGGATTCGAAGATAAGCCTCCTACCTCGCATTGATTTGAAGCTAAATCATGTGTTCGCATGGACTTGAAGCTACCTCGTTTGTTTCGCATTCTGTTGAAGCTAAATCAAATGTATCACAAGTATTTGAAGCCAAACCATTTGCTTCGCATGGATTCGAAGATCAGGCTTCTACTTCGCATTTATTAGATGGTAAATCATGCGTTTCGCATGGATTTGAAGCTAACTCGTTCGTTTCGCATGCTGTTGAAGCTAAGTCATGTATATCACAAGTATTTGAAGCTAAACCATTTGTTTCGCATGGATTCGAAGATAAGCCTCCTACGACGCATTGATTTGAAGCTAAATCATTTGTTCGCATGGACTTGAAGCTACCTCGTTTGTTTCGCATTCTGTTGAAGCTAAATCAAGTGTATCACAAGTATTTGAAGCCAAACCATTTGCTTCGCATGGATTCGAAGCTCAGCCTTCTACTTCGCATTTATTAGATGGTAAATCATGCGTTTCGCATGGATTTGAAGCTAACTCGTTTGTTTCGCATTCTGTTGAAGCTAAATCATGCATATCACAAGTATTTGAAGCTAAACCATTTGTTTCGCATGGATTCGAAGATAAGCCTCCTACTTCGCATTGATTTGAAGCTAAATCATGTGTTCGCATGGATTTGAAGCTACCTCGTTTGTTTCGCATGCTGTTAAAGCTAAATCATGTATATCACAAGTATTTGAAGCTATATCATATGTTTCGCATGGATTCGAAGATAACCCTTCTAATTCGCATTGATTTGAAGCTAAATCATGTGTTTAGGATGGATTTGAAGCTAACTCGTTTTTTTTTCGCATGCTGTTTTAAGCTAAGTCATGTATATCACAAGTATTTGAAGCTAAACCATTTGTTTCGCATGGATTCGAAGATAAGCCTCCTACCTCGCATTGATTTGAAGCTAAATCATGTGTTCGCATGGACTTGAAGCTACCTCGTTTGTTTCGCATTCTGTTGAAGCTAAATCAAATGTATCACAAGTATTTGAAGCCAAACCATTTGCTTCGCATGGATTCGAAGATCAGGCTTCTACTTCGCATTTATTAGATGGTAAATCATGCGTTTCGCATGGATTTGAAGCTAACTCGTTCGTTTCGCATGCTGTTGAAGCTAAGTCATGTATATCACAAGTATTTGAAGCTAAACCATTTGTTTCGCATGGATTCGAAGATAAGCCTCCTACGACGCATTGATTTGAAGCTAAATCATTTGTTCGCATGGACTTGAAGCTACCTCGTTTGTTTCGCATTCTGTTGAAGCTAAATCAAGTGTATCACAAGTATTTGAAGCCAAACCATTTGCTTCGCATGGATTCGAAGCTCAGCCTTCTACTTCGCATTTATTAGATGGTAAATCATGCGTTTCGCATGGATTTGAAGCTAACTCGTTTGTTTCGCATTCTGTTGAAGCTAAATCATGCATATCACAAGTATTTGAAGCTAAACCATTTGTTTCGCATGGATTCGAAGATAAGCCTCCTACTTCGCATTGATTTGAAGCTAAATCATGTGTTCGCATGGATTTGAAGCTACCTCGTTTGTTTCGCATGCTGTTAAAGCTAAATCATGTATATCACAAGTATTTGAAGCTATATCATATGTTTCGCATGGATTCGAAGATAACCCTTCTAATTCGCATTGATTTGAAGCTAAATCATGTGTTTAGGATGGATTTGAAGCTAACTCGTTTTTTTTTCGCATGCTGTTTTAAGCTAAGTCATGTATATCACAAGTATTTGAAGCTAAACCATTTGTTTCGCATGGATTCGAAGATAAGCCTCCTACCTCGCATTGATTTGAAGCTAAATCATGTGTTCGCATGGACTTGAAGCTACCTCGTTTGTTTCGCATTCTGTTGAAGCTAAATCAAATGTATCACAAGTATTTGAAGCCAAACCATTTGCTTCGCATGGACTCGAAGATCAGGCTTCTACTTCGCATTTATTAGATGGTAAATCATGCGTTTCGCATGGATTTGAAGCTAACTCGTTCGTTTCGCATGCTGTTGAAGCTAAATCATGTATATCACAAGTATTTGAAGCTATATCATTTGTTTCGCATGGATTCGAAGATTAGCCTTCTACTTCGCATTGATTAGATGCTAAATCATGTGTTTAGCATGGATTTGAAGCTAACTCGTTTGTTTCGCATGCTGTTGAAGATAAGTCATGTATATCACAAGTATTTGAAGCTGAACCATTTGTTTCTCACGTATTTGAAACTGAGCCTTCTACTTCGCATTGATTTGAAGCTGAATCATGTGTTTCGCTTGCATTTGAAGCTAACTCGTTTGTTTCGCATAGATTTGAAGCTAAATCATGTGTTTCGCATGGATTTGAAGTTACCTCGTTTGTTTCGCCTGCATTTGAAGCTACATTACTTCTATTCGAAAGTATTTGATGATAAATCATTCGTTTCGCATAGATTTGAAGCTAATCCTTCAACTTCGCATTCATTTGAAGCTAAATCATTCGTTTCGCATGGATTTGAAGCTAAGCCTTCTACTTCGCATTTATTTGAAGCTAAATCATGTGGTTGCGCATGGATTTGCAGATAACACGTTTGTTTCGCATGCAGTTGAAGCTATATCACTTATATTCGCAAGTATTTGAAGCCAAATCATTCGGTTCGCATGGATTTGAAGCTATGCCTTCTACTTCGCATTGATTTGAAGTTAAATCATGTGTTTCGCATGGATTTGAAGCTAACTCATTTGTTTCGCATGCAGTTGAAACTAAATCATGTATATCACAATCATTTGAAGCTAAACCATTTGATTCGCATGGATTCGAAGATAAGCCTTCTACTTCGCATTGATTTGATGCTAAATCATGTGTTTCGTTTGGATTTGAGGCTAACTCATTTGTTCCGCATGCTGTTGAATGTAAATCATGTATCTCACAAGTATTTGAAGCTAAACCATTTGTTTCGCATGGATTCGTAGATAACCCTTCTACTTCGCTTTGATTTGAAGCTAAATCAAGTGTTTCACATGGATTTGAAGCTAACTCGTTTGTTTCGCATGCAGTTGAAACTAAATCATGTATATCACAAGCATTTGAAGCTAAACCATTTGTTCCGCATGGATTCGAAGATAATCCTTCTACTTCGCATTGATTTACAGCAAAATCATGTGTTTCACATGGATTTGATGCTAACTCATTTGTTTCGCATGCAGTTGAAGCTATATCATATATATCACAGGTATCTGCAGCTAAACATTAGTTTCGCATGGATTCGAAGATAAGCCTTCTATTTCGCATTGATTTGAAGCTAAATCATGTGTTTGGCATGAATTTGAAGCTAACTCGTTTGCTTCGTCTGCATTTGAAGCTATATCACTTATATTCGCAAGCATTTGGAGCTCAATCATTCGTTTCGCATGGATTTGAAGCTAAGCCTTCTACTTCGCATTTATTTGAATCTAAATCATGTGGTTGCGCATGGATTTGAAGATAACACGTTTGTTTCGCATGCAGTTGCAGCTATATCACTTATATTCGCAAGTATTTGAAGCCAAATCATTCGGTTCGCATGGATTTGAAGCTATGCCTTCTACTTCGCATTGATTTGAAGTTAAATCATGTATTTGGCATGGATTTGAAGCTAACTCGTTTGTTTAGCATGCAGTTGAATCTATATCACTTATATTCGCAAGCATTTGAAGCTAAATAATTCGTTTGGCATGGATTGGAAGCTAAGTCTTCTACTTTGCATTGATTTGAAGTCAAATCATGTGTTACGCTTGGATTTGAAGCTAACTCGTTTGTTTCGCCTGCATTTGAAGATATATCACTTACATCGTAAGTATATGAAGCTAAATCATTCGTGTCGCATGGATTTGAAGCTAAGCCTTCTACTTCGCATTGATTTGAAGCTAAATCATGTGCTTCGCATGGATTCGAGGCTTACTCGTTTGATTCGCATGCAGTTGAAGCTAAATCATGATTATCACAAGTATCTGAATCTAAACCATCTGTTTCGCATGAATATTAAGCTGAACCATGTGTTTCTCATGAATTTGAAACTATATCATGTGTTTCGCATGGATTTGAAGCTAACTCGTTTATTTCGTCTGCATTTGAAGGAAAATCATGTATATCACAAGTATTTGAAGCTGAACCATTTGTTTCTCACGTATTTGAAACTGAGCCTTCTACTTCGCATTGATTTGAAGCTGAATCATGTGTTTCGCTTGCATTTGAAGCTAACTCGTTTGTTTCGCATAGATTTGAAGCTAAATCATGTGTTTCGCATGGATTTGAAGCTACCTCGTTTGTTTCGCCTGCATTTGAAGCTACATTACTTCTATTCGAAAGTATTTGATGATAAATCATTCGTTTCGCATGGATTTGAAGCTAATCCTTCAACTTCGCATTCATTTGAAGCTAAATCATGCGTTTCGCATGGATTTGAAGCTATATCACTTATATTCGCAAGTATTTGAAGGTCAATCATTCGTTTCGCATGGATTTGAAGCTAATCCTTCTACTTCGGATTGTTTTGAAGCTAAATCTTGTGTTTCGCATGGATTTGTAGCTAACTCGTTTGTTTCGCACGCAGTTGACGCTAAATCGTGTATATCACGATTATTTGAAGCTATTCCATTTGATTCGCATGGATTTGAAACGAAGACTTCTGCTTCGCATTGAGTTGAAGCTAAAACATGCATTTCGCATGGATTTGGAGCTAACTCGTTTTTTTCGCCTGCATTTGGAGCTATATCACTTATATTCGCAAGTATGTGAAGGTCAATCATTCGTTTCGCATGTTTTTGAAGCTAATCCTTCTACTTCGCATTCATTTGAAGCTAAATCATGCGCTTCGCACGGATTTGTAGCTAACTCGTTTGATTCGCCTGCATTTCAAGCTATATCACTTATATGGCAAGTGTTTGAAGCTAAATCATTTGTGTCGCATGGGTTTGAAGCTAAGCCTTCTACTTCGGATGGATTTGAAGCTAAATCATGCGTTTCGCTTGGATTTAAAACTAACTTGTTTGTTTCGCATGCAGTTGAAACTAAATCATGTATATCACAAGTTTTTGAAGCTGAACCATTTGTTTCGCATGGATTCGAAGATAAGCCTTCTACTTCGCATTGATTTAAAGCTAAATCAAGTGTTTGGCATTGATTTGGAGCTATCTCGATTATTTCGCCTGCATTTGAATCTGTATCACTTATACCGCAATTATCTGGAGATAAATCATTTGTTTCTCATGTATTTATATGCTATATCATGTGTTTCGCATGGATTTGAAGCTGACTCGGATGTGTCGCACTTAGTTGAAGGTAAATCTTGTATATAACAAGTATTTGAAGCTAAACCATATGCTTCGCATGAATTTTAAGCTAAATCATGTGTTTCGCATGGATTTGAAGCTAAGCCTTCTACTTCGCATTGATTTGAATCTAAATCATGTGTTTTGCATGGATTTGAAGCTAACTCGTTTGTTTCGCCAGCATTTGAAGCTATATCACTTATATTCGTAAGCATTTGAATGTCATTCATTCGTTTCGCATGGATTTGAAGCTAAGCCTTCTACTTCGCATTGATTTGAGGCTAAATCATGTGCTTTGCATGGATTTGCAGCTAAATCGTTGGTTTCGCATGCAGTTGAAGCTAAATCATGTATATCACAAGTATTTGAAGCTAAACCACTTGTTTCGCATGGATTCGAAGATAAGCCTTCTACTTCGCCTTGATTTGATGCTAAATCATGTGTTTCGCATGGATTTGATGCTAACTCGTTTGTTTCACTTGCTGTTGAATGTAAATCATGTATATCACAAGTATTTGAAGCTAAAACATTTGATTCGAATGGATTTGAAGCTAAGCCTTCTACTTCGCACTGATTTGAAGCTAAACCATTTGTTTCGCATGGATTCGAAGATAAGCCTTCAACCACGCATTGAATTGAAGCTAAATCATGTGTTTCGTATGGATTTGAAGTTAACACGTTTGTTTCGCATGCTGTTGAAGCTAAATCATGTATATTACAAGCATTTGAAGCTAAACCATTTGTTTCGCATGGATTCGAAGATAAGCCTTCTACTTCGCATTGATTTGAAGCTGAATCATGTGTTTGGCATGTATTTGAATCTAACTCGTTTATTTCGCATGCAGTTGAAGCTAAATCATGTATATCACAAATATTTGAAGCTAAAACATTTCATTCGCATGGATTCGAAGATCAGCCTTCTGCTTCGCATTGATTTGAAGATAAATCATGTGTTTAGCATTGATTTGAAGCTAACTCGTTTGTTTCGCATGCAGTTGAAACTAAATCATGTATATCACAATCATTTGAAGCTAAACCATTTGTTTCGCATGGATTAGGAGATAAGCCTTCTACTTCGCATTGATTTGATGCTAAATCATGTGTTTCGTTTGGATTTGAGGCTAACTCATTTGTTCCGCATGCTGTTGAATGTAAATCATGTATTTCACAAGTACTTGAAGCTAAACCATTTGTTTCGCATGGATTCGTAGATAACCCTTCTACTTCGCTTTGATTTGAATCTAAATCAAGTGTTTCACATGGGTTTGAAGCTAACTCGTTTGTTTCGCATGCAGTTGAAACTAAATCATGTATATCACAAGTATTTGAAGCTAAACCATTTGTTCCGCATGGATTCGAAGATAATCCTTCTACTTCGCATTGATTTAAAGCAAAATCATGTGTTTCACATGGATTTGAAGCTAACTCGATTGTTTCGCATGCAGTTGAAGCTATATCATGTACATCACAGGTATCTGAAGCTAAACATTAGTTTCTCATGGATTCGAAGATAAGCCTTCTACTTCGCATTGATTTGAAGCTAAATCATGTGATTGGCATGGATTTGAAGCTAACTCGTTTGCTTCGTCTGCATTTGAAGCTATATCACTTATATTCGCAAGCATTTGGAGCTCAATCATTCGTTTCGCATGGATTTGAAGCTAAGCCTTCTACTTCGCATTTATTTGAAGCTAAATCATGTGGTTGCGCATGGATTGGAAGATAACACGTTTGTTTCGCATGCAGTTGAATCTATATCACTTATATTCGCAAGCATTTGAAGCTAAATAATTTGTTTGGCATGGATTGGAAGCAAGCCTTCTACTTTGCATTGATTTGAAGTCAAATCATGTGTTACGCTTGGATTTGAAGCTCACTCGTTTGTATCGCCTGCATTTGAAGATATATCACTTACATCGCAAGTATATGAAGCTAAATCATTCGAGTCGCATGGATTTGAAACTATTCCTTCTACTTCGCATTGATTTGAAGCTAAATCGTGTGTTTCGCATGGATTTGAAGCTACCTCGTTTGTTTCGCCTGCATTTGAAGCTACATTACTTCTATTCGAAAGTATTTGATGATAAATCATTCGTTTCGCATGGATTTGAAGCTAATCCTTCAACTTCGCATTCATTTGAAGCTAAATCATGCGTTTCGCATGGGTTTGAAGCTATATCACTTTTATTCGCAAGTATTTGAAGGTCAATCATTCGTTTCGCATGGATTTGAAGCTAATCCTTCTACTTCGGATTGTTTTGAAGCTAAATCATGCATTTCGCATGGATTTGTAGCTAACTCGTTTTTTTCGCCTGCATTTGGAGCTATATCACTTATATTCGCAAGTATTTGAAGGTCACTCATTCGTTTCGCATGGATTTGAAGCTAATCCTTCTACTTCGCATTCATTTGAAGCTAAATCATTCGTTTCGCACGGATTTGTAGCTAACTCGTTTGATTCGCCTGCATTTCAAGCTATATCACTTATATGGCAAGTGTTTGAAGCTAAATCATTTGTGTCGAATGGGTTTGAAGCTAAGCCTTCTACTTCGCATTGATTTGAAGCTGAATCATGTGTTTCGCTTGCATTTGAAGCTAACTCGTTTGCTTCGCATAGATTTGAAGCTAAATCATGTGTTTCGTATGGATTTGAAGCTAGCTCGTTTGTTTCGCCTGCATTTGAAGCTACATTACATCTATTCGAAAGTATTTGATGATTAATCATTCGTTTCGCATGGATTTGAAGCTAATCCTTCAACTTCGCATTCATTTGAAGCTAAATCATGCGTTTCGCATGGATTTGAAGCTATATCACTTATATTCGCAAGTATTTGAAGGTCAATCATTCGTTTCGCATGGATTTGAAGCTAATCCTTCTACTTCGGATTGTTTTGAAGCTAAATCATGTGTTTCGCATGGATTTGTAGCTAACTCGTTTGTTTCGCACGCAGTTGACGCTAAATCGTGTATATCACGATTATTTGAAGCTATTCCATTTGATTCGCATGGATTTGAAACGAAACCTTCTGCTTCGCATTGAGTTGAAGCTAAAACATGCATTTCGCATGGATTTGAAGCTAACTCGTTTTTTTCGCCTGCATTTGGAGCTAAATCATGTACATGACAAGTATATGCAGCTAAACCATTTGATTCGCATGGATTTGAAACTAAGCCTTCTACTTCGCATTGATTTGAAGCTAAATCATGTGTTTCGCTTGGATTTGAAGATAACTCGTTCGATTCGCATGCAGTTGAAGGTAAATCATGTATATCACAATTATTTGAAGCTAAACCATTTGTTTCGCTTGGTTTTTGTATCTAAGCCTTCTACTTCGCATTGATTAGAAGCTAAATCATGTGTTCCGCATGAATTTGAAGCTAACTCGTTTGTTTCGCACGAAGTTGACGCTAAATTATGTATATCACGATTATTTGAAGCTATTCCATTTGATTCGCATGGATTTGAAACGAAACCTTCTGCTTCGCATTGAGTTGAAGCTAAAACATGCATTTCGCATGGATTTGAAGCTAACTCGTTTTTTTCGCCTGCATTTGGAGCTATATCACTTATATTCGCAAGTATTTGAAGGTCAATCATTCGTTTCGCATGGATTTGAAGCTAATCCTTCTACTTCGCATTCATTTGAAGCTAAATCATGCGTTTCGCACGGATTTGTAGCTAACTCGTTTGATTCGCCTGCATTTCACGCTATATCACTTATATGGCAAGTGTTTGAAGCTAAATCATTTGTGTCGCATGGGTTTGAAGCTAAGCCTTCTACTTCGGATGGATTTGAAGCTAAATAATGCGTTTCGCTTGGATTTAAAACTAACTTGTTTGTTTCGCATGCAGTTGAAACTAAATCATGTATATCACAAGTATTTGAAGCTGAACCATTTGTTTCGCATGAATATTAAGCTAAACCATGTGTTTCGAATGAATTTGAAGCTAAATCATGTGTTTCGCAGGGATTCGAAGCTAGCTCGTTTGTTGCGCCTGCATTTGAAGCTAAATCATGTACATGACAAGTATATGCAGCTAAACCATTTGATTCGCATGGATTTGAAACTAAGCCTTCAACATCGCATTGATTTGAAGCTAAATCATGTGTTTCGCTTGGATTTGAAGATAACTCGTTCGATTCGCATGCAGTTGAAGCTAAATCATGTATATCACAATTATTTCATGCTAAACCATTTGTTTCGCATGGTTTTGTATCTAAGCCTTCTACTTCGCATTGATTAGAAGCTAAATCATGTGTTTCGCTTGGATTTGAAGATAACTCGTTCGATTCGCATGCAGTTGAAGCTAAATCATGTATATCACAATTATTTGAAGCTAAACCATTTGTTTCGCATGGATTTGAAACCAAGCCTTCTACTTCGCATTCATTTGAACCTAAATCATTGGTTTCGCATCGATTCGAAACTAATCCTTCTACTTCGGATTGTTTTAAAGCTAAATCATGTGTTTCGCATGGATTTGTAGCTAAGTCGTTTGATTCGCCTGCATTTGAAGCTATATCACTTATATGGAAAGTGTTTGAAGCTAAATCATTTGTGTCGCATGGATTTGAAGCTAACACGTTTGTTTCGCATGCTATTGACGCTAAATCATGTATATCACAAGTATTTGAAGCTAAACAATCTGTTTAGTGTGGATTCGGAGATCAGCCTTGTACTTCGCATTGATTTGAAGCTAAATCATATCTTTCGCTTGGATTTGAAGCTAATTCGATGGTTTCGCTTGCAGTTGAAGCTAAATCATGTATAAAACAAGTATTTGAAGCTAAACCATTTGTTTCGCATGGATTTGAATCTAAGCCTTCTACTTCGCACTGATTCGAAGCTGAATCATGTGTTTCGCTTGAATTTGAAGCTAACTCGTTTGTTTCGCATGCAGTTGAAGCTAAATCATGTACAAAACAAGTATTTGAATCTAAACCATTTGTTTCGCATGGATTCGAAGATACGCCTTCTACTTCGCATTGAATTGAAGCTAAATCATGTGTTTCGTATGGATTTGAAGCTAACTCGATTGTTTCGCATGCAGTTGAAGCTAAATCATGTATATCACAGGTATTTGAAGCTAAACCATTAGTTTCGTATGGATTCGAGGATAAGTCTTCTACTTCGCATTGATTTGAAGCTAAATCATGTGTTTCGCATGGATTTGAAGCTATCTCGTTTGTTTCGCATGCTTTTGAAGCTAAATCATGTATATCAAAATTATTTGAAACTAAACCATTTGATTCGCTTGGATTTGAAGATAAGCCTTCTACGTCGGATTGATTTGAAGCTAAATCATGTTTTTCGCTTGGGTTTCAAGCTAACTCGTTTGTTTCGCCTGCAGTTGAAGCTAAATCATGTATATCGCAAGTATTTGAACCTAAACCATTTGTTTCGCATGGATTCGAAGATCAGACTTCTGCTTCGCACTGATTTGAAGCGGCATCGTGTGTTTCGCTGTATTTGAAGCTAACTCGTTTGTTTCGCATGCAATTGAAGCTAAATCATGTATATCACAAGTATTTGAAGCTGAACCTTTTGTTTCGCATGGATTTGAAGCTAAGCCATCTACTTCGTATTGATTTGAAGCTGAATCATGTGTTTCGCTTGTATTTGAAGGTAACTCGTTTGTTTCGCATGCTGTTGAAGCTAAATCATGTATATCACAAGTATTTGAAGCTAAACCATTTGTTTCGCATGGATTCAAAGATCAGTCTTCTACTTCGCATTGATTTGAAACTAAATCATGTGTTTCGTATGGATTTGAAGCTAACTCGATTGTTTCGCATGCAGTTGAAGCTAAATCATGTATATCACAAGTATTTGAAACTACATTATTTGTGTCGCATGGATTTAAAGCTAAGCCTTCTACTTCGCATTGATTTGAAGCTAAATTATGTGGTTCGCATGGATTTGAAGCCAACTCGTTTGTTTTGCATGCAGTTGAAACTAAATCATATATATCAGAAGTATTTGATGCTAACCCAATTGGTTCGCGTGGATTTAAAGCAAAGCCTTCTTCTTCGCATTGATTTGAAGCTAAATCGTGTGTTTCGCATGGATTTGATGCTAACTCGTTTGTTTCGCATGCAGTTGAATCTAGCTCATGTATATCACGAGTATTTGAAGCTGAACCATTTCATTCGCATGGATTTGAAGGTAAGCACTCTAGTTCGCATTGAATTGAAGCTAAATCATGAGTTTCGCTTGGATTTGAAGCGAACTCGTTTGTATCGCATGCAGTTGAAGCTAAATCATGTATATCACAAGTAATTGAAGCTGAACCGTTTGATCCGCATGAATATAAATCCAAACCATGTATTTCGAATGAATTTGTAGCTAAATCATGTGTTTCGCATGGATTTGAAGCTAACTCGTTTGTTTCGCATGCAGTTGAAGCTAAATCATGTATATCACAAGTATTTGAAACAAGATCATTTGCGTCGCATGGATTTGATGCTAAGCCTTCTACTTCGCATTGATTTGTAGCTAAATCATGTGTTTCGCTAGGATTTGAAGCTACCTCGTTTGATTCGCATGCAGTTGAAGCTAAATCATGTATATCACAAGTATTTCATACTAACCCAATTGATCCGCATGGATTTGAAGCAAAGCCTTCTTCTTCGCATTGATTTGATGCTAAATCGTGTGTTTCGCATGGATTTGATGCTAACTCGTTTGTTTCGCATGCAGTTGAATCTAGCTCATGTATATCATGAGTATTTGATGCTAAACCATTTGATTCGCATGGATTTGAAGCTAAGCCTTCTACTTCGCTTTGATTTGAAGCTAAATCATGAGTTTCGCTTGGATTTGAAGCGAACTCGTTTGTATCGCATGCAGTTGAAGCTAAATCATGTATATCACAAGTAATTGAAGCTGAACCGTTTGATCCGCATGAATATAAATCCAAACCATGTATTTCGAATGAATTTGTAGCTAAATCATGTGTTTCGCATGGATTTGAAGCTAACTCGTTTGTTTCGCATGCAGTTGAAGCTAAATCATGTATATCACAAGTATTTGAAACAAGATCATTTGCGTCGCATGGATTTGATGCTAAGCCTTCTACTTCGCATTGATTTGTAGCTAAATCATGTGTTTCGCTAGGATTTGAAGCTACCTCGTTTGATTCGCATGCAGTTGAAGCTAAATCATGTATATCACAAGTATTTCATACTAACCCAATTGATCCGCATGGATTTGAAGCAAAGCCTTCTTCTTCGCATTGATTTGATGCTAAATCGTGTGTTTCGCATGGATTTGATGCTAACTCGTTTGTTTCGCATGCAGTTGAATCTAGCTCATGTATATCATGAGTATTTGATGCTAAACCATTTGATTCGCATGGATTTGAAGCTAAGCCTTCTACTTCGCTTTGATTTGAAGCTAAATCATATGTTTTGCTTGGATTTGAAGCTAACTCGTTTGATTCGCATGCAGTTGCAACTAAATCATCTACATCACAAGTATTTGAAGGTAAACCATTTGTTTCGCGTGGATTTGAAACTAAGCCTTCTACTTCGCATTGATTTGAAGCTAAATCATGTGTTTCGCTTGGATTTGAAACTAAGCCTTCTACTTCGCATTGATTTCAAGCTAAATCGTGTGTTTCACATGGATCTGAAGGAGACTCGTTTGTTTCGCCTGCATTTGAAGCTGTATCACTTATATTGACAAGTATGTGAATTTAAATCTTTCGTTTCACGAGGATTTGAATCTAAGGCTTCTACTTCACATATATTTGAAGCTAAATCATGTGTTTCGTTTGGATTTGAAGCTAACTCGTTTGTTTCGCATGCAGTTAAAGCTAAGTAATTTTTAAAACAAGTATTTGGAGCTAAATTATACGTTTCGCATGGATTTGATACTAAGGCTTCTACTTCGCATTGATTTGATGCTGAATTATGTGTTTCGCTTGAATTTGAAGCTAACATATTTGTTCCACATGATGTTCAAGCTAAATCATGTATATCACAAGTATTTCAAGCTGTAACATTTGTTTCACATGAATATTAAGCTAAACCATGTGTTTCGAGTGAATTTGAAGCTAAATCATGTGTTTCGCATGGATGTGAAGCTAACACGTTTGTTTCGCCTGCATTTGAAGCTAAATCCTGTATATCACAAGTATTTGAAGCTAAATGATTTATTTCGCATGGATTCGAAGATAAGCCTCCTACTTCGCATTGATTTGAAGGTAAATCATGTGTTTCGCATGGATTCGAAGCTAACTCGTTTGTTTTGCCTGCATTTGAAGCTAAATCGTGTATATCACAAGTATTTGAAACTAAATGATTTGTTTCGCATTGATTTGAAGCTAAGGCTTCTACTTCGCATTCATTTGAAGTTAAATCATGTGTTTCACTTGGGTGTGAAGCTAACTCGCGTGTTTAGCACGTAGTTGAATATAAATCATTTGTATCACAAGTATTTGAACCTAAACCATTTGATTCGCATGGATTTGAAGCTATGGCTTCTACTTCGCATTTATTTGAAGCTAAATCATGTGTTTCGCATGGATTTGAAGCTAACTCGTTTGTTTCGCATGCAGTTAAAGCTAAGTAATGTATAAAACAAGTATTTGAAGCTAAACTATACGTTTCGCATGGATTTGATACTAAGGCGTCTACTTCGCATTGATTTGATGCTGAATTATGTGTTTCGTTTGAATTTGAAGATAACATATTTGTTTCACATGCAGTTAAAGCTCAATCATGTATATCACAAGTATTTCAAGCTGTAACATTTGTTTCACATGAATATTAAGCTAAACCACTGTTTCGAATGAATTTGAAGCTAAACCATTTGTTTCGCGTGGATTTGAAACTAAGCCTTCTGCTTCGCATTGATTTGAAGCTGAATCATGTATTTCGCATGGATTTGAAGCTAACTCGTTTAATTCGCATGCAGTTGAAGCTAAATCATGTATATCACAAGTATTTGAAGCTAAAACTTTTGATTCGCGCGGATTTGAAGCTATGCCTTTTACGTCGCATTGATTTGAGGCTAAATCATGTGTTTCGCTTGGATTTGAAGCTAACTCGATTTTTTCGCATGCAGTTGAAGCTAAATCATGTATATCACAGGTATTTGAAGCTAAATCATGTGTTTCGCTTGGATTTGAAACTAAGCCTTCTACTTCGCATTGATTTGAAGCTATATCATGTGTTTCGCGTGGATGTCAAGCTAACTCGTTTGTTTCGCATGCTGTTGAAGCTATATCATGTATATCACATGTATTCGAAGCTAAACCATTTGTTTCGCATGGATTTGAAGATAAGCCTTCTACTTCGAATTGATTTGAAGCTGAATAATGTGTTTCGCTTGTAATTGAAGTTAACTCGTTTGTTTCGCACGCAGTTGAAGATAAATCATGTATATCACAAGTATTTGAAGCTAAACAATTTGATCCGCATGGATTTGAAGCTAAGCATTCTACTTCGCATTGATTTGAGGGTAAGTCATGTGTTTCGCATGGATTTGAAGCTAAACCATTTGATTCGCATGGATTTGAAGCTAAGCCTTCTACGTCGCATTGATTTGAAGCAGAATCATGTGTTTCGCTTGTATTTGAAGCTAACTGGTTTGATTCGCACGCAGTTGAAGATAAATCATGTATATCACAAGTATTTGAAGCTAAACCATTTGATTCGAATGGATTTGAAGATAAGCCTTCTACTTCGCATTGATTTGAAGGTAAATCATGTATTTCGCATGGATTCGAAGCTAGCGCGTTTGTTTTGCCTGCATTTGAAGCTAAATCGTGTATATCACAAGTATTTGAAGCTAAATGATTTGTTTCGCATTGATTTGAAGCTAAGGCTTCTACTTCGCATTCATTTGAAGTTAAATCATGTGTTTCCCTTGGGTGTGAAGCTAACTCGCGTGTTTAGCACGCAGTTGAAGTCAAATCTTGTATATCACAGGTATTTGAAGCTAAACCATTTGTTTCGCATGGATTCGACGCTAAGCCTTCGCCTTCGCATTGATTTGAAGCTAAATCACGTGTTCCGCATGGATTTGAAGCTAACTCGTTTGTTTAGCATGCAGTTGAAGCTAAATCACGTATATCACAAGTATTTGAAGCTGAACCTTTTGTTTCGCATGGATTTGAAGCTAAGCCTTCTACTTCGTATTGATTTGAAGCTGAATCATGTGTTTCGCTTGTATTTGAAGCTAACTCGTTTGTTTCGCATGCTGTTGAAGCTAAATCATGTATATCACAAGTATTTGAAGCTAAACAATTTGTTTCGCATGGATTCAAAGATCAGTCTTCTACTTCGCATTGATTTGAAACTAAATCATGTGTTTCGTATGGATTTGAAGCTAACTCGATTGTTTCGCATGCAGTTGAAGGTAAATCATGTATATCACAAGTATTTGAAACTAGATTATTTGTGTCGCATGGATTTAAAGCTAAGCCTTCTTCTTCGCATTGATTTGAAGCTAAATCGTGTGTTTCGCATGGATTTGAAGCTAAACCATTTAATCCGCATGGATTTGAATCTAAGCCTTCTACGTCGCATTGATTTGAAGCTAAATCATGTGTTCCGCATGGATTTTAAGCTAACTCGTTTGTATCACATGCAGTTGAAGTCAAAACATGTATATCACAAGTATTTGAAGCTAAACCATTTGTTTCGCATGGATTCGAAGATCAGCCTTCTGCTTCGCATAGATTTGCAGCTAAATCATGTGTTCCGTATGGATTTGAAGCTAACTCGTTTGTTTCGCATGCAATTGAAGCTAAATCATGTATATAACAAGTATTTGAAGCTGAACCTTTTGTTTCGCATGGATTTGAAGCTAAGCCTTCTACTTCGTATTGATTTGAAGCTGAATCATGTGTTTCGCTTGTATTTGAAGCTAACTCGTTTGATTCGCATGCAGTTGCAGCTAAATCATGTACATCACAAGTATTTGAAGCTAAACCATTTGTTTCGCGTGGATTTGAAACTAAGCCTTCTACTTCGCATTGATTTGAATCTGAATCATGTATTTCGCATGGATTTGAAGCTAACTCGTTTAATTCGCATGCAGTTGAATCTAAATCATGTATTTCACAAGTATTTGAAGCTAAAACTTTTGATTCGCACGGATTTGAAGCTATGCCTTTTACGTCACATTGATTTGAGGCTAAATCATGTGTTTCGCTTGGATTTGAAGCTAACTCGATTTTTTCGCAAGCAGTTGAAGCTAAATCATGTATATCACAGGTATTTGAAGCTAAATCATGTGTTTCGTTTGGATTTGAAACTAAGCCTTCTACTTCGCATTGATTTGAAGCTATATCATGTGTTTCGCATGGATGTCAAGCTAACTCGTTTGTTTCGCATGCTGTTGAAGCTATATCATGTATATCGCAAGTATTCGAAGCTAAACCATTTGTTTCGCATGGATTTGAAGATAAGCCTTCTACTTCGAATTGATTTGAAGCTGAATAATGTGTTTCGCTTGTAATTGAAGTTAACTCGTTTGTTTCGCACGCAGTTGAAGATAAATCATGTATATCACAAGTATTTGAAGCTAAACAATTTGATCCGCATGGATTTGAAGCTAAGCATTCTACTTCGCATTGATTTGAGGGTAAGTCATGTGTTTCGCATGGATTTGAAGCTAAACCATTTGATTCGCATGGATTTGAAGCTAAGCCTTCTACGTCGCATTGATTTGAAGCAGAATCATGTGTTTCGCTTGTATTTGAAGCTAACTGGTTTGATTCGCACGCAGTTGAAGATAAATCATGTATATAACAAGTATTTGAAGCTAAACCATTTTATTCGAATGGATTTGAAGATAAGCCTTCTACTTCGCATTGATTTGAAGGTAAATCATGTGTTTCGCATGGATTCGAAGCTAACGCGTTTGTTTTGCCTGCATTTGAAGCTAAATCGTGTATATCACAAGTATTTGAATCTAAATGATTTGTTTCGCATTGATTTGAAGCTAAGGCTTCTACTTCGCATTCATTTGAAGCTAAATCATGTTTTTGGCATGGATTTGAAGCTAACTCGTTTGCTTCGTCTGCATTTGAAGCTATATCACTTACATCGCAAGTATATGAAGCTAAATCATTCGTGTCGCATGGATTTGAAGCTAATCCTTCTACTTCGCATTGATTTGAAGCTAAATCATGTGTTTCGCATGGATTTGTAGCTAACTCGTTTGTTTCGCACGCAGTTGACGCTAAATCGTGTATATCACGATTATTTGAAGCTATTCCATTTGATTCGCATGGATTTGAAACGAAGCCTTCTGCTTCGCATTGATTTGAATCTAAATCATGTGTTTTGCATGGATTTGAAGCTAACTCGTTTGTTTCGCCAGCATTTGAAGCTATATCACTTATATTCGCAAGCATTTGAATGTCAATCATTCGTTTCGCATGGATTCGAAGATAAGCCTTCTACTTCGCATTGATTTGAAGCTGAATCATGTGTTTGGCATGTATTTGAATCTAACTCGTTTATTTCGCATGCAGTTGAAGCTAAATCATGTATATCACAAATATTTGAAGCTAAAACATTTCATTCGCATGGATTCGAAGATCAGCCTTCTGCTTCGCATTGATTTGAAGATAAATCATGTGTTTAGCATTGATTTGAAGCTAACTCGTTTGTTTCGCATGCAGTTGAAACTAAATCATGTATATCACAATCATTTGAAGCTAAACCATTTGTTTCGCATGGATTAGAAGATAAGCCTTCTACTTCGCATTGATTTGATGCTAAATCATGTGTTTCACATGGATTTGAAGCTAACTCGATTGTTTCGCATGCAGTTGAAGCTATATCATGTACATCACAGGTATCTGAAGCTAAACATTAGTTTCTCATGGATTCGAAGATAAGCCTTCTACTTCGCATTTATTTGAAGCTAAATCATGTGTTTCGCATGGATTTGAAGCTAACTCGTTTGTTTCGCTTGCAGTTAAAGCTAAGTAATGTATAAAACAAGTATTTGAAGCTAAAATATACGTTTCGCATGGATTTGATACTAAGGCTTCTACTTCGCATTGATTTGATGCTGAATTATGTGTTTCGCTTGAATTTGAAGCTAACATATTTGTTTCACATGCAGTTAAAGCTCAATCATGTATATCACAAGTTTTTCAAGCTGTAACATTTGTTTCACATGAATATTAAGCTAAACCATTGTTTCGAATGAATTTGAAGCTAAACCATTTGTTTCGCGTGGATTTGAAACTAAGCCTTCTACTTCGCATTGATTTGAAGCTGAATCATGTATTTCGCATGGATTTGAAGCTAACTCGTTTAATTCGCATGCAGTTGAAGCTAAATCATGTATATCACAAGTATTTGAAGCTAAAACTTTTGATTCGCGCGGATTTGAAGCTATGCCTTTTACGTCGCATTGATTTGAGGCTAAATCATGTGTTTCGCTTGGATTTGAAGCTAACTCGTTTGTTTAGCATGCAGTTGAAGCTAAATCACGTATATCACAAGTATTTGAAGCTGAACCATTTCTTTCGCACGGATTTGAAGCTAAGCCTTCTACTTCGCATTGATTTGAAGCTATATCATGTGTTTCGCGTGGATGTCAAGCTAACTCGTTTGTTTCGCATGCTGTTGAAGCTATATCATGTATATCACAAGTATTCGAAGCTAAACCATTTGTTTCGCATGGATTTGAAGATAAGCCTTCTACTTCGAATTGATTTGAAGCTGAATAATGTGTTTCGCTTGTAATTGAAGTTAACTCGTTTGTTTCGCACGCAGTTGAAGATAAATCATGTATATCACAAGTATTTGAAGCTAAACAATTTGAACCGCATGGATTTGAAGCTAAGCATTCTACTTCGCATTGATTTGAGGGTAAGTCATGTGTTTCGCATGGATTTGAAGCTAAACCATTTGATTCGCATGGATTTGAAGCTAAGCCTTCTACGTCGCATTGATTTGAAGCAGAATCATGTGTTTCGCTTGTATTTGAAGCTAACTGGTTTGATTCGCAAGCAGTTGAAGATAAATCATGTATATCACAAGTATTTGAAGCAAAACCATTTGATTCGAATGGATTTGAAGATAAGCCTTCTACTTCGCATTCATTTGAAGGTAAATCATGTATTTCGCATGGATTCGAAGCTAACGCGTTTGTTTTGCCTGCATTTGAAGCTAAATCGTGTATATCACAAGTATTTGAAGCTAAATGATTTGTTTCGCACTGATTTGAAGCTAAGGCTTCTACTTCGCATTCATTTGAAGTTAAATCATGTGTTTCCCTTGGGTGTGAAGCTAACTCGCGTGTTTAGCACGCAGTTGAAGCCAAATCTTGTATATCACAGGTATTTGAAGCTAAACCATTTGTTTCGCATGGATTCGAAGATCAGACTTCTGCTTCGCACTGATTTGAAGCGGCATCGTGTGTTTCGCTGTATTTGAAGCTAACTCGTTTGTTTCGCATGCAATTGAAGCTAAATCATGTATATCACAAGTATTTGAAGCTGAACCTTTTGTTTCGCATGGATTTGAAGCTAAGCCTTCTACTTCGTATTGATTTGAAGCTGAATCATGTGTTTCGCTTGTATTTGAAGCTAACTCGTTTGTTTCGCATGCTGTTGAAGCTAAATCATGTATATCACAAGTATTTGAAGCTAAACAATTTGTTTCGCATGGATTCAAAGATCAGTCTTCTACTTCGCATTGATTTGAAACTAAATCATGTGTTTCGTATGAATTTGAAGCTAACTCGATTGTTTCGCATGCAGTTGAAGCTAAATCATGTATTTCACAAGTATTTGAAACTAGATTATTTGTGTCGCATGGATTTAAAGCTAAGCCTCCTACTTCGCATTGATTTGAAGCTAAATTATGTGGTTCGCATGGATTTGAAGCCAACTCGTTTGTTTTGCATGCAGTTGAAACTAAATCATATGTATCAGAAGTATTTGATGCTAACCCAATTGGTTAGCGTGGATTTAAAGCAAAGCCTTCTTCTTCGCATTGATTTGAAGCTAAATCGTGTGTTTCGCATGGATTTGATGCTAACTCGTTTGTTTCGCATGCAGTTGAATCTAGCTCATGTATATCACGAGTATTTAAAGCTGAACCATTTGTTTCGCATGGATTTGAAGGTAAGCACTCTAGTTCGCATTGAATTGAAGCTAAATCATGAGTTTCGCTTGGATTTGAAGCTATCTCGATTGTTTCGCATGCTGTAGAATCCAAATCATGTATGTCACAAGTATTTGAACCTAAACCATTTGATTCGCATTGATTTGAAGCTGAACCTTCTTCTTCGCATTCATTTGAAGTTAAATCATGTGTTTCAATTGGGTGTGAAGCTAACACGTTTGTTTAGCATGCAGTTGAAGATAAATCATATATATCACAAGTATTTGAAGCTAAACCATTTGATTAGCATGTATTTGAAGCTAACTCGTTTGTTTCGCATGCTGTTGAAGCAAAATCACGCATATCACAAGTATTTGAAGCTAAACCATTTGTTTCGCATGGATTTGAAGCTAAGCATTCTACTTCGCATTGATTTGAGGGTAAGTCATGTGTTTCGCATGGATTTGAAGCTAAACCATTTAATCCGCAAGGATTTGAATCTAAGCCTTCTACGTCGCATTGAATTGAAGCTAAATCATGTGTTCCGCTTGGATTTTAAGCTAACTCGTTTGTATCACATGTAGTTGAAGTTAAATCATGTATATCACAAGTTTTTGAAGCTAAACCATTTGTTTCGCATGGATTCGAAGATCAGCCTTCTGCTTCGCATAGATTTGCAGCTAAATCATGTGTTCCGTATGGATTTGAAGCTAACTCATTTGTTTCGCATGCAATTGAAGCTAAATCATGTATATAACAAGTATTTGAAGCTGAACCTTTTGTTTCGCATGGATTTGAAGCTAAGCCTTCTACTTCGTATTGATTTGAAGCTGAATCATGTGTTTCGCTTGTATTTGAAGCTAACTCGTTTGATTCGCATGCAGTTGCAGCTAAATCATGTACATCACAAGTATTTGAAGCTAAACCATTTGTTTCGCGTGGATTTGAAACTAAGCATTCTACTTCGCATTGATTTGAGGCTGAATCATGTATTTCGCATGGATTTGAAACTAAGCCTTCTACTTCGCATTGATTTGAAGCTAAATCGTGTGTTTCACATGGATCTGAAGGAGTCTCGTTTGTTTCGCCTGCATTTGAAGCTGTATCACTTATATTGACAAGTATGTGAATTTAAATCTTTCGTTTCACGAGGATTTGAAGCTAAGGCTTCTACTTCATATATATTTGAAGCTAAATCATGTGTTTCGTTTGGATTTGAAGCTAACTCGTTTGTTTCGCATGCAGTTAAAGCTAAGTAATTTTTAAAACAAGTATTTGGAGCTAAATTATACGTTTCGCATGGATTTGATACTAAGGCTTCTACTTCGCATTGATTTGATGCTGAATTATGTGTTTCGCTTGAATTTGAAGCTAACATATTTGTTTCACATGATGTTCAAGCTAAATCATGTATATCACAAGTATTTCAAGCTGTAACATTTGTTTCACATGAATATTAAGCTAAACCATGTGTTTCGAGTGAATTTGAAGCTAAATCATGTGTTTCGCATGGATGTGAAGCTAACACGTTTGTTTCGCCTGCATTTGAAGCTAAATCCTGTATATCACAAGTATTTGAAGCTAAATGATTTGTTTCGCATGGATTCGAAGCTAAGGCTTCTACTTCGCATTCATTTGAAGTTAAATCATGTGTTTCACTTGGGTGTGAAGCTAACTCGCGTGTTTAGCACGTAGTTGAATATAAATCATTTGTATCACAAGTATTTGAACCTAAACCATTTGATTCGCATGGATTTGAAGCTAAGCCTTCTTCTTCGCATTGATTAGAAGCTAAATCATGTGATCCGCCTGGATTTGAAGCTAACTCGTTTGTTCCACATGCAGTTGAAGCTTAACATGTATATCACAAGTATTTGATGCTAAACCATTTGTTTCGCTTTGATTTGAAGCTATGGCTTCTACTTCGCATTGATTTGAGGCTAAATCATGTGTTTCGCTTGGATTTGAAGCTAACTCGATTTTTTCGCATGCAGTTGAAGCTAAATCATGTATATCACAGGTATTTGAAGCTAAATCATGTGTTTCGCATGGATTCGACGCTAAGCCTTCGCCTTCGCATTGATTTGAAGCTAAATCACGTGTTCCGCATGGATTTGAAGCTAACTCGTTTGTTTAGCATGCAGTTGAAGCTAAATCACGTATATCACAAGTATTTGAAGTTGAACCATTTGTTTCGCACGGATTTGAAGCTAAGCCTTCTACTTCTCATTGATTTGAAGCTAAATCATGTGTTTGGCTTGGGTTTCAAGCTAACTCGTTTGTTTCGCCTGCAGTTGAAGCTAAATCATGTATATCACAAGTATTTGAAGCTAAACCAATTGTTTCGCATGGATTCGAAGATCAGACTTCTGCTTCGCACTGATTTGAAGCGGCATCGTGTGTTTCGCTGTATTTGAAGCTAACTCGTTTGTTTCGCATGCAATTGAAGCTAAATCATGTAAATCACAAGTATTTGAAGCTGAACCTTTTGTTTCGCATGGATTTGAAGCAAAGCCTTCTACTTCGTATTGATTTGAAGCTGAATCATGTGTTTCGCTTGTATTTGAAGCTAACTCGTTTGTTTCGCATGCTGTTGAAGCTAAATCATGTATATCACAAGTATTTGAAGCTAAACCAATTGTTTCGCATGGATTCAAAGATCAGTCTTCTACTTCGCATTGATTTGAAACTAAATCATGTGTTTCGTATGGATTTGAAGCTAACTCGATTGTTTCGCATGCAGTTGAAGGTAAATCATGTATATCACAAGTATTTGAAACTAGATTATTTGTGTCGCATGGATTTAAAGCTAAGCCTTCTACTTCGCATTGATTTGAAGCTAAATTATGTGGTTCGCATGGATTTGAAGCCAACTCTCTTGTTTTGCATGCAGTTGAAACTGAATCATATGTATCAGAAGTATTTGATGCTAACCCAATTGGTTCGCGTGGATTTAAAGCAAAGCCTTCTTCTTCGCATTGATTTGAAGCTAAATCGTGTGTTTCGCATGGATTTGAAGCTAAACCATTTAATCCGCATGGATTTGAATATAAGCCTTCTACGTCGCATTGATTTGAAGCTAAATCATGTGTTCCGCTTGGATTTTAAGCTAACTCGTTTGTATCACATGCAGTTGAAGTTAAATCATGTATATCACAAGTATTTGAAGCTAAACCATTTGTTTCGCATGGATTCGAAGATCAGCCTTCTGCTTCGCATAGATTTGCAGCTAAATCATGTGTTCCGTATGGATTTGAAGCTAACTCGTTTGTTTCGCATGCAATTGAAGCTAAATCATGTATATAACAAGTATTTGAAGCTGAACCTTTTGTTTCGCATGGATTTGAAGCTAAGCCTTCTACTTCGTATTGATTTGAAGCTGAATCATGTGTTTCGCTTGTATTTGAAGCTAACTCGTTTGATTCGCATGCAGTTGCAGCTAAATCATGTACATCACAAGTATTTGAAGCTAAACCATTTGTTTCGCGTGGATTTGAAACTAAGCCTTCTACTTCGCATTGATTTGAATCTGAATCATGTATTTCGCATGGATTTGAAGCTAACTCGTTTAATTCGCATGCAGTTGAAGCTAAATCATGTATTTCACAAGTATTTGAAGCTAAAACTTTTGATTCGCACGGATTTGAAGCTATGCCTTTTACGTCACATTGATTTGAGGCTAAATCATGTGTTTCGCTTGGATTTGAAGCTAACTCGATTTTTTCGCATGCAGTTGAAGCTAAATCATGTATATCACAGGTATTTGAAGCTAAATCATGTGTTTCGTTTGGATTTGAAACTAAGCCTTCTACTTCGCATTGATTTGAAGCTATATCATGTGTTTCGCATGGATGTCAAGCTAACTCGTTTGTTTCGCATGCTGTTGAAGCTATATCATGTATATCGCAAGTATTCGAAGCTAAACCATTTGTTTCGCATGGATTTGAAGATAAGCCTTCTACTTCGAATTGATTTGAAGCTGAATAATGTGTTTCGCTTGTAATTGAAGTTAACTCGTTTGTTTCGCACGCAGTTGAAGATAAATCATGTATATCACAAGTATTTGAAGCTAAACAATTTGATCCGCATGGATTTGAAGCCAAGCATTCTACTTCGCATTGATTTGAGGGTAAGTCATGTGTTTCGCATGGATTTGAAGCTAAACCATTTGATTCGCATGGATTTGAAGCTAAGCCTTCTACGTCGCATTGATTTGAAGCAGAATCATGTGTTTCGCTTGTATTTGAAGCTAACTGGTTTGATTCGCACGCAGTTGAAGATAAATCATGTATATAACAAGTATTTGAAGCTAAACCATTTGATTCGAATGGATTTGAAGATAAGCCTTCTACTTCGCATTGATTTGAAGGTAAATCATGTATTTCGCATGGATTCGAAGCTAACGCGTTTGTTTTGCCTGCATTTGAAGCTAAATCGTGTATATCACAAGTATTTGAAGCTAAATGATTTGTTTCGCATTGATTTGAAGCTAAGGCTTCTACTTCGCATTCATTTGAAGTTAAATCATGTGTTTCCCTTAGGTGTGAAGCTAACTCGCGTGTTTAGCACGCAGTTGAAGCCAAATCTTGTATATCACAGGTATTTGAAGCTAAACCATTTGTTTCGCATGGATTCGAAGATCAGACTTCTGCTTCGCACTGATTTGAAGCGGCATCGTGTGTTTCGCTGTATTTGAAGCTAACTCGTTTGTTTCGCATGCAATTGAAGCTAAATCATGTATATCACAAGTATTTGAAGCTGAACCTTTTGTTTCGCATGGATTTGAAGCTAAGCCTTCTACTTCGTATTGATTTGAAGCTGATCATGTGTTTCGCTTGTATTTGAAGCTAACTCGTTTGTTTCGCATGCTGTTGAAGCTAAATCATGTATATCACAAGTATTTGAAGCTAAACCATTTGTTTCGCATGGATTCGAAGATCAGCCTTCTGCTTCGCATAGATTTGCAGCTAAATCATGTGTTCCGTATGGATTTGAAGCTAACTCATTTGTTTCGCATGCAATTGAAGCTAAATCATGTATATAACAAGTATTTGAAGCTGAACCTTTTGTTTCGCATGGATTTGAAGCTAAGCCTTCTACTTCGTATTGATTTGAAGCTGAATCATGTGTTTCGCTTGTATTTGAAGCTAACTCGTTTGATTCGCATGCAGTTGCAGCTAAATCATGTACATCACAAGTATTTGAAGCTAAACCATTTGTTTCGCGTGGATTTGAAACTAAGCATTCTACTTCGCATTGATTTGAGGCTGAATCATGTATTTCGCATGGATTTGAAACTAAGCCTTCTACTTCGCATTGATTTGAAGCTAAATCGTGTGTTTCACATGGATCTGAAGGAGTCTCGTTTGTTTCGCCTGCATTTGAAGCTGTATCACTTATATTGACAAGTATGTGAATTTAAATCTTTCGTTTCACGAGGATTTGAAGCTAAGGCTTCTACTTCATATATATTTGAAGCTAAATCATGTGTTTCGTTTGGATTTGAAGCTAACTCGTTTGTTTCGCATGCAGTTAAAGCTAAGTAATTTTTAAAACAAGTATTTGGAGCTAAATTATACGTTTCGCATGGATTTGATACTAAGGCTTCTACTTCGCATTGATTTGATGCTGAATTATGTGTTTCGCTTGAATTTGAAGCTAACATATTTGTTTCACATGATGTTCAAGCTAAATCATGTATATCACAAGTATTTCAAGCTGTAACATTTGTTTCACATGAATATTAAGCTAAACCATGTGTTTCGAGTGAATTTGAAGCTAAATCATGTGTTTCGCATGGATGTGAAGCTAACACGTTTGTTTCGCCTGCATTTGAAGCTAAATCCTGTATATCACAAGTATTTGAAGCTAAATGATTTGTTTCGCATGGATTCGAAGCTAAGGCTTCTACTTCGCATTCATTTGAAGTTAAATCATGTGTTTCACTTGGGTGTGAAGCTAACTCGCGTGTTTAGCACGTAGTTGAATATAAATCATTTGTATCACAAGTATTTGAACCTAAACCATTTGATTCGCATGGATTTGAAGCTAAGCCTTCTTCTTCGCATTGATTAGAAGCTAAATCATGTGATCCGCCTGGATTTGAAGCTAACTCGTTTGTTCCACATGCAGTTGAAGCTTAACATGTATATCACAAGTATTTGATGCTAAACCATTTGTTTCGCTTTGATTTGAAGCTATGGCTTCTACTTCGCATTGATTTGAGGCTAAATCATGTGTTTCGCTTGGATTTGAAGCTAACTCGATTTTTCCGCATGCAGTTGAAGCTAAATCATGTATATCACAGGTATTTGAAGCTAAATCATGTGTTTCGCTTGGATTTGATACTAAGCCTTCTACTTCGCATTGATTTGAAGCTATATCATGTGTTTCGCATGGATGTCAAGCTAACTCGTTTGTTTCGCATGCTGTTGAAGCTATATCATGTATATCACAAGTATTCGAAGCTAAACCATTTGTTTCGCATGGATTTGAAGATAAGCCTTCTACTTCGAATTGATTTGAAGCTGAATAATGTGTTTCGCTTGTAATTGAAGTTAACTTGTTTGTTTCGCACGCAGTTGAAGATAAATCATGTATATCACAAGTATTTGAAGCTAAACAATTTGATCCGCATGGATTTGAAGCTAAGCATTCTACTTCGCATTGATTTGAGGGTAAGTCATGTGTTTCGCATGGATTTGAAGCTAAACCATTTGATTCGCATGGATTTGAAGCTAAGCCTTCTACGTCGCATTGATTTGAAGCAGAATCATGTGTTTCGCTTGTATTTGAAGCTAACTGGTTTGATTCGCACGCAGTTGAAGATAAATCATGTATATCACAAGTATTTGAAGCTAAACCATTTGATTCGAATGGATTTGAAGATAAGCCTTCTACTTCGCATTCATTTGAAGGTAAATCATGTATTTCGCATGGATTCGAAGCTAACGCGTTTGTTTTGCCTGCATTTGAAGCTAAATCGTGTATATCACAAGTATTTGAAGCTAAATGATTTGTTTCGCATTGATTTGAAGCTAAGGCTTCTACTTCGCATTCATTTGAAGTTAAATCATGTGTTTCCCTTGGGTGTGAAGCTAACTCGAGTGTTTAGCACGCAGTTGAAGCCAAATCTTGTATATCACAGGTATTTGAAGCTAAACCATTTGTTTCGCATGGATTCGACGCTAAGCCTTCGCCTTCGCATTGATTTGAAGCTAAATCACGTGTTCCGCATGGATTTGAAGCTAACTCGTTTGTTTCGCATGCAATTGAAGCTAAATCATGTAAATCACAAGTATTTGAAGCTGAACCTTTTGTTTCGCATGGATTTGAAGCAAAGCCTTCTACTTCGTATTGATTTGAAGCTGAATCATGTGTTTCGCTTGTATTTGAAGCTAACTCGTTTGTTTCGCATGCTGTTGAAGCTAAATCATGTATATCACAAGTATTTGAAGCTAAACCAATTGTTTCGCATGGATTCAAAGATCAGTCTTCTACTTCGCATTGATTTGAAACTAAATCATGTGTTTCGTATGGATTTGAAGCTAACTCGATTGTTTCGCATGCAGTTGAAGGTAAATCATGTATATCACAAGTATTTGAAACTAGATTATTTGTGTCGCATGGATTTAAAGCTAAGCATTCTACTTCGCATTGATTTGAAGCTAAATTATGTGGTTCGCATGGATTTGAAGCCAACTCTCTTGTTTTGCATGCAGTTGAAACTGAATCATATGTATCAGAAGTATTTGATGCTAACCCAATTGGTTCGCGTGGATTTAAAGCAAAGCCTTCTTCTTCGCATTGATTTGAAGCTAAATCGTGTGTTTCGCATGGATTTGAAGCTAAACCATTTAATCCGCATGGATTTGAATATAAGCCTTCTACGTCGCATTGATTTGAAGCTAAATCATGTGTTCCGCTTGGATTTTAAGCTAACTCGTTTGTATCACATGCAGTTGAAGTTAAATCATGTATATCACAAGTATTTGAAGCTAAACCATTTGTTTCGCATGGATTCGAAGATCAGCCTTCTGCTTCGCATAGATTTGCAGCTAAATCATGTGTTCCGTATGGATTTGAAGCTAACTCGTTTGTTTCGCATGCAATTGAAGCTAAATCATGTATATAACAAGTATTTGAAGCTGAACCTTTTGTTTCGCATGGATTTGAAGCTAAGCCTTCTACTTCGTATTGATTTGAAGCTGAATCATGTGTTTCGCTTGTATTTGAAGCTAACTCGTTTGATTCGCATGCAGTTGCAGCTAAATCATGTACATCACAAGTATTTGAAGCTAAACCATTTGTTTCGCGTGGATTTGAAACTAAGCCTTCTACTTCGCATTGATTTGAATCTGAATCATGTATTTCGCATGGATTTGAAGCTAACTCGTTTAATTCGCATGCAGTTGAAGCTAAATCATGTATTTCACAAGTATTTGAAGCTAAAACTTTTGATTCGCACGGATTTGAAGCTATGCCTTTTACGTCACATTGATTTGAGGCTAAATCATGTGTTTCGCTTGGATTTGAAGCTAACTCGATTTTTTCGAATGCAGTTGAAGCTAAATCATGTATATCACAGGTATTTGAAGCTAAATCATGTGTTTCGTTTGGATTTGAAACTAAGCCTTCTACTTCGCATTGATTTGAAGCTATATCATGTGTTTCGCATGGATGTCAAGCTAACTCGTTTGTTTCGCATGCTGTTGAAGCTATATCATGTATATCGCAAGTATTCGAAGCTAAACCATTTGTTTCGCATGGATTTGAAGATAAGCCTTCTACTTCGAATTGATTTGAAGCTGAATAATGTGTTTCGCTTGTAATTGAAGTTAACTCGTTTGTTTCGCACGCAGTTGAAGATAAATCATGTATATCACAAGTATTTGAAGCTAAACAATTTGATCCGCATGGATTTGAAGCCAAGCATTCTACTTCGCATTGATTTGAGGGTAAGTCATGTGTTTCGCATGGATTTGAAGCTAAACCATTTGATTCGCATGGATTTGAAGCTAAGCCTTCTACGTCGCATTGATTTGAAGCAGAATCATGTGTTTCGCTTGTATTTGAAGCTAACTGGTTTGATTCGCACGCAGTTGAAGATAAATCATGTATATAACAAGTATTTGAAGCTAAACCATTTGATTCGAATGGATTTGAAGATAAGCCTTCTACTTCGCATTGATTTGAAGGTAAATCATGTATTTCGCATGGATTCGAAGCTAACGCGTTTGTTTTGCCTGCATTTGAAGCTAAATCGTGTATATCACAAGTATTTGAAGCTAAATGATTTGTTTCGCATTGATTTGAAGCTAAGGCTTCTACTTCGCATTCATTTGAAGTTAAATCATGTGTTTCCCTTAGGTGTGAAGCTAACTCGCGTGTTTAGCACGCAGTTGAAGCCAAATCTTGTATATCACAGGTATTTGAAGCTAAACCATTTGTTTCGCATGGATTCGAAGATCAGACTTCTGCTTCGCACTGATTTGAAGCGGCATCGTGTGTTTCGCTGTATTTGAAGCTAACTCGTTTGTTTCGCATGCAATTGAAGCTAAATCATGTATATCACAAGTATTTGAAGCTGAACCTTTTGTTTCGCATGGATTTGAAGCTAAGCCTTCTACTTCGTATTGATTTGAAGCTGATCATGTGTTTCGCTTGTATTTGAAGCTAACTCGTTTGTTTCGCATGCTGTTGAAGCTAAATCATGTATATCACAAGTATTTGAAGCTAAACAATTTGTTTCGCATGGATTCAAAGATCAGTCTTCTACTTCGCATTGATTTGAAACTAAATCATGTGTTTCGTATGAATTTGAAGCTAACTCGATTGTTTCGCATGCAGTTGAAGCTAAATCATGTATTTCACAAGTATTTGAAACTAGATTATTTGTGTCGCATGGATTTAAAGCTAAGCCTTCTACTTCGCATTGATTTGAAGCTAAATTATGTGGTTCGCATGGATTTGAAGCCAACTCGTTTGTTTTGCATGCAGTTGAAACTAAATCATATGTATCAGAAGTATTTGATGCTAACCCAATTGGTTAGCGTGGATTTAAAGCAAAGCCTTCTTCTTCGCATTGATTTGAAGCTAAATCGTGTGTTTCGCATGGATTTGATGCTAACTCGTTTGTTTCGCATGCAGTTGAATCTAGCTCATGTATATCACGAGTATTTAAAGCTGAACCATTTGTTTCGCATGGATTTGAAGGTAAGCACTCTAGTTCGCATTGAATTGAAGCTAAATCATGAGTTTCGCTTGGATTTGAAGCTATCTCGATTGTTTCGCATGCTGTAGAATCCAAATCATGTATGTCACAAGTATTTGAACCTAAACCATTTGATTCGCATTGATTTGAAGCTGAACCTTCTTCTTCGCATTTATTTGAAGTTAAATCATGTGTTTCAATTGGGTGTGAAGCTAACTCGTTTGTTTAGCATGCAGTTGAAGATAAATCATATATATCACAAGTATTTGAAGCTAAACCATTTGTTTCGCATGGATTTGAAGCTAAGCATTCTACTTCGCATTGATTTGAGGGTAAGTCATGTGTTTCGCATGGATTTGAAGCTAAACCATTTAATCCGCAAGGATTTGAATCTAAGCCTTCTACGTCGCATTGAATTGAAGCTAAATCATGTGTTCCGCTTGGATTTTAAGCTAACTCGTTTGTATCACATGTAGTTGAAGTTAAATCATGTATATCACAAGTTTTTGAAGCTGAACCTTTTGTTTCGCATGGATTTGAAGCTAAGCCTTCTACTTCGTATTGATTTGAAGCTGAATCATGTGTTTCGCTTGTATTTGAGGCTAACTCGTTTGATTCGCATGCAGTTGCAGCTAAATCATGTACATCACAAGTATTTGAAGCTAAACCATTTGTTTCGCGTGGATTTGAAACTAAGCATTCTACTTCGCATTGATTTGAGGCTGAATCATGTATTTCGCATGGATTTGAAGCTAACTCGTTTAATTCGCATGCAGTTGAAGCTAAATCATGTATATCACAAGTATTTGAAGCTAAAACTTTTGATTCGCACGGATTTGAAGCTATGCCTTTTACGTCACATTGATTTGAGGCTAAATCATGTGTTTCGCTTGGATTTGAAGCTAACTCGATTTTTTCGCATGCAGTTGAAGCTAAATCATGTATATCACAAGTATTCGAAGCTAAACCATTTGATCCGCATGGATTTGAAGATAAGCCTTCTACTTGGAATTGATTTGAAGCTGAATAATGTGTTTCGCTTGTAATTGAAGTTAACTCGTTTGTTTCGCACGCAGTTGAAGATAAATCATGTATATCACAAGTATTTGAAGCTAAACCATTTGATCCGCATGGATTTGAAGCTAAGCATACTACTTCGCATTGATTTGAGGGTAAGCCATGTGTTTCGCATGGATTTGAAGCTAAACCATTTGATTCGCATGGATTTGAAGATAAGCCTTCTACGTCGCATTGATTTGAAGAAGAATCATGTGTTTCGCTTGTATTTGAAGCTAACTGGTTTGATTCGCACGCAGTTGAAGATAAATCATGTATATCACAAGTATTTGAAGTTAAACCATTTGATTCGAATGGATTTGAAGATAAGCCTTCTACTTCGCATTGATTTGAAGGTAAATCATGTATTTCGCATGGATTCGAAGCTAACGCGTTTGTTTTGCCTGCATTTGAAGCTAAATCGTGTATATCACAAGTATTTGAAGCTAAATGATTTGTTTCGCATTTATTTGAAGCTAAGGCTTCTACTTCGCATTCATTTGAAGTTAAATCATGTGTTTCCCTTGGGTGTGAAGCTAACTCGCGTGTTTAGCACGCAGTTGAAGCCAAATCTTGTATATCACAGGTATTTGAAGCTAAACCATTTGTTTCGCATGGATTCGACGCTAAGCCTTCACCTTCGCATTGATTTGAAGCTAAATCACGTGTTCCGCATGGATTTGAAGCTACCTCGTTTGATTCGTATGCAGTTGAAGCTAAATCATGTATACCACAAGTATTTGAAGCTGAACCATTCGTTTAGCATGGATTTGAAGCTAAGCCTTCTACTTCGCATTGATTTTAAGCTGCATCGTGTGATTCGCATGGATTTGAAGCTATCTCGTTTGTTTCGCATGCTGTTGAAGCTAAATCATGTATATCACAAGTATTTGATACTAACCCAATTGATCCGCATGGATTTGAAGCAAAGCCTTCTCTTTCGCATTGATTTGAAGCTAAATCTGTGTTTCGCATGGATTTGATGCTAACTCGTTTGTTTCGCATGCAGTTGCATCTAAATCATCTACATCACAAGTATTTGAAGCTAAACCATTTGTTTCGCGTGGATTTGAAACTAAGCCTTCTACTTCGCATTGATTTGATGCTAAATCATGTGTTTCGCTTGGATTTGAAACTAAGCCTTCTACTTCGCATTGATTTGAAGCTAAATCGTGTGTTTCACATGGATCTGAAGGTGACTCCTTTGTTTCGCCTGCATTTGAAGCTGTATCATTTATATTGACAAGTATGTGAATTTAAATCTTTCGTTTCACGAGGATTTGAAGCTAAGGCTTCTACTTCACATATATTTGAAGCTAAATCATGTGTTTCGATTGGATTTGAAGCTAACTCGTTTGTTTCGCATGCAGTTAAAGCTAAGTAATTTTTAAAACAAGTATTTGAAGCTAAATTATACGTTTCGCATGGATTTGATACTAAGGCTTCTACTTCGCATTGATTTGATGCTGAATTATGTGTTTCGCTTGAATTTGAAGCTAACATATTTGTTTCACATGATGTTCAAGCTAAATCATGTATATCACAAGTATTTCAAGCTGTAACATTTGTTTCACATGAATATTAAGCTAAACCATGTGTTTCGAGTGAATTTGAAGCTAAATCATGTGTTTCGCAAGGATTTGAAGCTAACACGTTTGTTTCGCCTGCACTTGAAGCTAAATCGTGTATATCACAAGTATTTGAAGCTAAATGATTTGATTCGCATGGATTCGAAGATAAGCCTCCTACTTCGCATTGATTTGAAGCTAAATCATGTGTTTCGCATGGATTGGAAGCTAACTCGTTTGTTTTGCCTGCATTTGAAGCTAAATCGTGTATATCACAAGTATTTGAAGCTAAATGATTTGTTTCGCATGGATTTGAAGCTAAGCCTTCTTCTTCGCATTGATTAGAAGCTAAATCATGTGTTCCGCATGGATTTGAAGCTAACTCGTTTGTTTCACATGCAGTTGAAGCTTAATCATGTATATTACAAGTATTTGATGCTAAACCATTTATTTCGCTTTGATTTGAAGCTATGGCTTCTACTTCGCATTTATTTGAAGCTAAATCATGTCTTTCGCATGGATGTCAATCTAACTCGATTGTTTCGCCTGCCGTCGGAACTATATCACATATATTGACAAGTATTTGAAGCTCAATCATTCGTTTCGCTTGGATTTGAAACTAAGCATTCTGCTTCGCATTGATCTGAAACTAAATCATGTGTTTCGCATGGATTAGAAGCTAACTCGTTTGTTTCGCATGCTGTTGAAGCTATATCATGTTTATCACAAGTATTCGAAGCTAAACCATTTGTTTCGCATGGATTTGAAGATAAGCCTTCTACTTCGAATTGATTTGAAGCTGAATAATGTGTTTCGCTTGTAATTGAAGTTAACTCGTTTGTTTCGCACGCAGTTGAAGATAAATCATGTATATCACAAGTATTTGAAGCTAAACCATTTGATCCGCATGGATTTGAAGCTAAGCATTCTACTTCCCATTGATTTGAGGGTAAGTCATGTGTTTCGCATGGATTTGAAGCTAAACCATTTGATCCGCATGGATTTGAATCTAAGCCTTCTACGTCGCATTGATTTGAAGCTAAATGATTTGTTTCGCATGGATTAGAACCTAAATCGTTTGTTTCGCATGCGGTTGAATCTATATCATGTATATCATAATTATTCGAAGCTAAACCATTTCTTTCGCATGGATTTGAAGCTAAGCCTTCTGTGTCGCAATGATTTCAAACTGGATCATGTGATTCCTTTGGATTTTAAGCTATCTCGATTGTTTCGCATGCTGTAGAAGCCAAATCATGTATGTCACAAGTATTTGAACCTAAACCATTTGATTCGCATTGATTTGAAGCTAAACCTTCTTCTTCGCATTTATTTGAAGTTAAATCATGTGTTTCAATTGGGTGTGAAGCTAACTCGTTTGTTTAGCATGCAGTTGAAGATAAATCATATATATCACAAGTATTTGAAGCTAAACCATTTGATTAGCATGTATTTGAAGCTAACTCGTTTGTTTCGCATGCTATTGAAGCAAAATCACGCATATCACAAGTATTTGAAGCTAAACCATTTGTTTCGCATGGATTCGAAGATCAGCCTTCTACTTTGCATTGATTTGCAGCTAAATCATGTGTTCCGTATGGATTTGAAGCTAACTCGTTTGTTTCGCATGCAACTGAAGCTAAATCATGTATATAACAAGTATTTGAAGCTGAACCTTTTGTTTCGCATGGATTTGAAGCTAAGCCTTCTACTTCGTATTGATTTGAAGCTGAATCATGTGTTTCGCTTGTATTTGAAACTAACTCGTTTGTGTCGCATGCAGTTGAATATAAATCATGTATATCACAAGTATTTGAAGCGAAACCATCTGTTTCGTGTGGATTCGAAGGTAAGCCTTCTACTTCGCATTGATTTGATGCTAAATCATGTGTTTCGCATGGATTTAAAGCTAACTCGTTTGATTCGCCTGCATTTGAAGCTAAATCATGTATATCACAAGTATTTGTAGCTAAACTATTCGTTTCGCATGGATTTGAAACTAAGTCTTCTACTTCGCTTGTATTTGAAGCTAACTCGTTTGTTTCGCATGCAGTTGAAGCTAAATCATGTTCATCACAAGTATTTGAAGCTGAACCATCTGTTTCGCATGCTGTTGAAGCTAAATCATGTGTTTCGCATGGATTGGAAGCAAACTCATTTGCTTCGCCTGCATTTGAATCTATACCACTTTTATCGCAATTATCTGAACATTATTGATTTGTTTCTCATTAACTTGAAGCTAAGCCTTCTACTTCGCATTGATTTGCAGCTAAATCATGTGTTTCGCATGGATTCGAAGCTAGCTCGTTCGTTTCGCCTGCATTTGAAGCTAAATCATGTATATCACAAATATTTGAAGCTAAACCATTTGTTTCGCATGGATTCGGAGATCAGACTTCTGCTTCGCATTGATTTGAAGCTAAATCATGTGTTTCGCATGGATTTGAAGCTAAGCCTTCTACTTCCAATTGATTTGAAGCTAACCATATATTTCTCATGTATTTGAAGCTAAGTCTTCTACTTCGCATTGATTTGATTCTAAATCATGTGTTTCGCTTGGATCTAAAGCTAACTCGTTTGTTTCGCATGCAGTTGAAACTAAATCATGTATATCACAAGTATTTGAAGCTAAACCATTTGTTTCGCATGGATTCGAAGATCAGACTTCTGCTTCGCACTGATTTGAAGCGGAATCGTGTGTTTCGCTTGTATTTGAAACTAACTCGTTAGTTTCGCATGCATTTGAATCTAAATCATGTATGTCACAAGTATTACAATCTTAACTTTTTGTTTCGCATGGATTTGAAGCTAAGCCTTCTATTTCGCATTGATTTGAGGCAGAATCATGTGTTTCGCTTGTATTTGAAGCTAACTCATTCATTTCGCCTGCATTTGAGGCTAAACCATGTATATCACAATTATTTGAAGCTAAACCATTTGTTTCCGCATGGATTCGAAGATCAGACTTCTGCATCGCATTGATTTGAAGCTAAATCATGTGTTTCGCATGGATTTGAAGCTTACTCGTTTGTTTTGCATGCAGTTGAAGCTAAATCATGTATATCACAAGTGTTTGAAGCTAACCCGTTTGATTCGCATGGATTTGATGATAAGCCATCTACCTCGCATTGAATTAAAGCTAAATCATGTGTTTCGCTTGAACTTGAAGCTAACGCGTTTGTTTCGCATGCAGTTGAAGCTAAATCATGTACATCACAAGTATTTGAAGCTAAATCATCTGTTTCGTGTGGATTCGAAGATCAGCCTTCTACTTCGCATTGATTTGAAGCTAAATCATGTGTTTCGCTTGTATTGGAAGCTAACTCGTTTGTTTCGCATGCAGTTGAAACTAAATCATGTATATCACACGTTTTTGAATCTAAACAATCTGTTTCGTGTGGATTCGGAGATCAGCCTTCTACTTCGCATTGATTTGAAGCGAAATCATATGTCTCGCTTGGATTTGGAGCTAACTCGTTTATTTCGCATGCAGTTGAAGCTAAATCATGTACATCACAAGTATTTGAAGCGAAACCATCTGTTTCGTGTGGATTCGAAGGTAAGCCTTCTACTTCGCATTGATTTGATGCTAAATCATGTGTTTCGCATGGATTTAATGCTAACACGTTTGATTCACCTGCATTTGAAGCTATATCAGTGATATTCGCAAGTATTTGAAGCTAAATCATTCGTTTCGCTGGATTTGATGATAACTCGTTTGTTTTGCATGCAGTTGAATCTAGCTCATGTATATCACGAGTATTTAAAGCTGAACCATTTGTTTCGCATGGATTTGAAGGTAAGCACTCTAGTTCGCATTGAATTGAAGCTAAATCATGAGTTTCGCTTGGATTTGAAGCTATCTCGATTGTTTCGCATGCTGTAGAATCCAAATCATGTATGTCACAAGTATTTGAACCTAAACCATTTGATTCGCATTGATTTGAAGCTGAACCTTCTTCTTCGCATTCATTTGAAGTTAAATCATGTGTTTCAATTGGGTGTGAAGCTAACTCGTTTGTTTAGCATGCAGTTGAAGATAAATCATATATATCACAAGTATTTGAAGCTAAACCATTTGATTAGCATGTATTTGAAGCTAACTCGTTTGTTTCGCATGCTGTTGAAGCAAAATCACGCATAACACAAGTATTTGAAGCTAAACCATTTGTTTCGCATGGATTCGAAGATCAGACTTCTGCTTCGCATGAATTTGAATCGAAATCATGTGTTTCGTATGGATTTGAATCTAACTGGTTTGTTTCGCATGCAGTTGAATGTAAATCATGTATATCACAAGTGTTTGAAGCGAAACTATTTGTTTCGCACGGATTTGAAGATCAGCCTTCTACTTCGCATTCATTTGAAGCTAAATCATGTGTTTCGCATGGATTAGATGCTGACTCATTGTTTCGCCTGCATTTGAAGCTATATCATGTATATCACAAGTATTTGAATCTGAACCATTTGATTCCCATGAATATTACGCTAAACCATGTCTTTCGAATGAATTTGAAGCTAAATCATGTGTTTTGAATGGATTTGAAGCTAACTCGTTTGTTTCACATGCATTTGAAGCTAAATCATGTATATCACATATAATTGAAGCTATTCCATCTGTTTCGCTGGATTTAAAGCTAAGCCTTCTACTTCGCATTGATTTGATTCTAAATCATGTGTTTCGCTTGGATTTGAAGCTAACTCGTTGGTTTTGCATGAAGTTGAATCTAAATCATGTATATCACGAGTATTTGAAGTTGAACCATTTGTTTCACATACATTTGAAGCTAAGCCTTCTACTTCACATTGATTGGAAGTTAAATCATGGGTTTCGCATGGATTTGAAGCTAACTCGTTTGTGTCGCTTGCATTTGAAGCTATATCGCTTATATTCGTAAGTATTTGAAGCTAAACCATTCGTTTCGCACGGATTCGAAGATCAGCCTTCTACTTCGCATTCATTTGAAGCTAAATCATGTGTTTCGCATGGATTTGAAGCTATATCATGTATATCAGAAGTATTTGAATCTGAACCATTTGATTCCCGTGAATAGTACGCTGAACCATGTCTTTCGAATGAATTTGAAGCTAAATCATGTATTTTGAATGGATTTGAAGCTAACTCGTTTGTTTCGCATGCATTTGAAGCTAAATCATGTATATCACATATAATTGAAGCTAAACCATTTGTTTCGCATGGATTCGAAGATAAGCCTTCTTCTTCGCATTCATTTGAATCTAAATCATGTGTTTCGCTTGGATTTGAAGCTAACTCGTTTGTTTCGCATGCAGTTGAAACTAAATCATGTATATCACAAGTATTTGAAGCTAAACCATTTGTTTCGCATGGATTCGAAGATCAGACTTCTGCTTCGCACTGATTTGAAGCGGAATCGTGTGTTTCGCTTGTATTTGAAACTAACTCGTTAGTTTCGCATGCATTTGAATCTAAATCATGTATGTCACAAGTATTACAATCTTAACTTTTTGTTTCGCATGGATTTGAAGCTAAGCCTTCTATTTCGCATTGATTTGAGGCAGAATCATGTGTTTCGCTTGTATTTGAAGCTAACTCATTCATTTCGCCTGCATTTGAGGCTAAACCATGTATATCACAATTATTTGAAGCTAAACCATTTGTTTCCGCATGGATTCGAAGATCAGACTTCTGCATCGCATTGATTTGAAGCTAAATCATGTGTTTCGCATGGATTTGAAGCTTACTCGTTTGTTTTGCATGCAGTTGAAGCTAAATCATGTATATCACAAGTGTTTGAAGCTAACCCGTTTGATTCGCATGGATTTGATGATAAGCCATCTACTTCGCATTGAATTAAAGCTAAATCATGTGTTTCGCTTGAACTTGAAGCTAACGCGTTTGTTTCGCATGCAGTTGAAGCTAAATCATGTACATCACAAGTATTTGAAGCTAAATCATCTGTTTCGTGTGGATTCGAAGATCAGCCTTCTACTTCGCATTGATTTGAAGCTAAATCATGTGTTTCGCTTGTATTGGAAGCTAACTCGTTTGTTTCGCATGCAGTTGAAACTAAATCATGTATATCACACGTTTTGAATCTAAACAATCTGTTTCGTGTGGATTCGGAGATCAGCCTTCTACTTCGCATTGATTTGAAGCGAAATCATATGTCTCGCTTGGATTTGGAGCTAACTCGTTTATTTCGCATGCAGTTGAAGCTAAATCATGTACATCACAAGTATTTGAAGCGAAACCATCTGTTTCGTGTGGATTCGAAGGTAAGCCTTCTACTTCGCATTGATTTGATGCTAAATCATGTGTTTCGCATGGATTTGAAGCTGACTCGTTTGTTTCGCCTGCATTTGAAGCTATATCATGTATATCAGAAGTATTTGAATCTGAACAATTTGATTCCCATGAATAGTACGTTAAACCATGTCTTTCGAATGAATTTGAAGCTAAATCATGTGTTTTGAATGGATTTCAAGCAAACTCGTTTGTTTCGCATGCATTTGAAGCTAAATCATGTATATCACATATAATTGAAGCTAAACCATTTGTTTCGCATGGATTCGAAGATCAGCCTTCTACTTCGCATTGATTTGAAGCTAAATCATGAGTTTCGCATGGATTTGAAGCTAAATCATGTGTTTTGAATGGATTTGAAGCTATATCAGTGATATCCGCAAGTGTTTGAAGCTAAATCATTCGTTTCGCTGGATTTCAAGCTAAGCCTTCTACTTCGCATTGATTTGAATCTAAATCATGTGTTTCGCTTGGATTTGAAGCTAACTCGTTGGTTTTGCATGAAGTAGAATCTAAATCATGTATATCACAAGTATTTGAAGCTGAACCATACGTTTCACATAGATTTAAAGCTAAGCCTTCTACTTCACATTGATTGAAACTTAAATTATGTGTTTCGCATGGATTTGAAGCTAACTCGTTTGTGTCACCTGCATTTGAAGCTAGATCACATATAATCGCAAGTATTTGAAGCTAAACCATTCGTTTCGCATGGATGTGACGCTAAGCCTTCTGCTTCGCATTGATTTGATTATAAATCATGTGTTTCGCATGGATTTGAAGATAACTCGTTTGTGTCGCCTACATTTGAAGCTATATCACTTATATTCGCAAGTATTTTAAGCTAAACCATTCGTTTCGCATGGATTTGAAGCTAAGCCTTCTGCTTCGCATTCATTTGAAGCGAAATCATGTGTTTCGCTTGTATTTGCAGCTAACTGTTTGGTTTCGCATGCAGTTGAAGCTAAATCATGTATATCACAAATATTTGAACTAAACCATTTGTTTCGCATGGATTCGAAGATAAGCCTTCTACTTCGCATTGAATTGAAGCTAAATCATGTATCTCGCATGTATTTGAAGCTAACACGTTTGTTTCGCATGCTGTTGAAGCTAAGTCATGTATAACACAAGTATTTGAAGCCAAACAATCTGTTTCGTGTGGATTCGGAGATCAGCCTTCTACTACGCATTGATTTGAAGCAAAATCATATGTATCGCTTGGATTTGAAGCCAACTCGTTTGTTTCGCATGCAGTTAATGCAAAATCACGCATATCACAAGTATTTGAAGCTAAACCATTTGATTCGCATGGATGCGAAGATCAGCCTTCTACTTCGCATTGATTTGAAGCTAAATCATGTGTTTCGCATGGATTTGAAGCTTACTCGTTTGTTTTGCATGCAGTTGAAGCTAAATCATGTATATCACAAGTGTTTGAAGCTAACCCGTTTGATTCGCATGGATTTGATGATAAGCCATCTACTTCGCATTGAATTAAAGCTAAATCATGTGTTTCGCTTGAACTTGAAGCTAACGCGTTTGTTTCGCATGCAGTTGAAGCTAAATCATGTACATCACAAGTATTTGAAGCTAAATCATCTGTTTCGTGTGGATTCGAAGATCAGCCTTCTACTTCGCATTGATTTGAAGCTAAATCATGTGTTTCGCTTGTATTGGAAGCTAACTCGTTTGTTTCGCATGCAGTTGAAACTAAATCATGTATATCACACGTTTTTGAATCTAAACAATCTGTTTCGTGTGGATTCGGAGATCAGCCTTCTACTTCGCATTGATTTGAAGCGAAATCATATGTCTCGCTTGGATTTGGAGCTAACTCGTTTATTTCGCATGCAGTTGAAGCTAAATCATGTACATCACAAGTATTTGAAGCGAAACCATCTGTTTCGTGTGGATTCGAAGGTAAGCCTTCTACTTCGCATTGATTTGATGCTAAATCATGTGTTTCGCATGGATTTAATGCTAACACGTTTGATTCACCTGCATTTGAAGCTATATCAGTGATATTCGCAAGTATTTGAAGCTAAATCATTCGTTTCGCTGGATTTGATGATAACTCGTTTGTTTTGCATGCAGTTGAATCTAGCTCATGTATATCACGAGTATTTAAAGCTGAACCATTTGTTTCGCATGGATTTGAAGGTAAGCACTCTAGTTCGCATTGAATTGAAGCTAAATCATGAGTTTCGCTTGGATTTGAAGCTATCTCGATTGTTTCGCATGCTGTAGAATCCAAATCATGTATGTCACAAGTATTTGAACCTAAACCATTTGATTCGCATTGATTTGAAGCTGAACCTTCTTCTTCGCATTCATTTGAAGTTAAATCATGTGTTTCAATTGGGTGTGAAGCTAACTCGTTTGTTTAGCATGCAGTTGAAGATAAATCATATATATCACAAGTATTTGAAGCTAAACCATTTGATTAGCATGTATTTGAAGCTAACTCGTTTGTTTCGCATGCTGTTGAAGCAAAATCACGCATAACACAAGTATTTGAAGCTAAACCATTTGTTTCGCATGGATTCGAAGATCAGACTTCTGCTTCGCATGAATTTGAATCGAAATCATGTGTTTCGTATGGATTTGAATCTAACTGGTTTGTTTCGCATGCAGTTGAATGTAAATCATGTATATCACAAGTGTTTGAAGCGAAACTATTTGTTTCGCACGGATTTGAAGATCAGCCTTCTACTTCGCATTCATTTGAAGCTAAATCATGTGTTTCGCATGGATTAGATGCTGACTCATTGTTTCGCCTGCATTTGAAGCTATATCATGTATATCACAAGTATTTGAATCTGAACCATTTGATTCCCATGAATATTACGCTAAACCATGTCTTTCGAATGAATTTGAAGCTAAATCATGTGTTTTGAATGGATTTGAAGCTAACTCGTTTGTTTCACATGCATTTGAAGCTAAATCATGTATATCACATATAATTGAAGCTATTCCATCTGTTTCGCTGGATTTAAAGCTAAGCCTTCTACTTCGCATTGATTTGATTCTAAATCATGTGTTTCGCTTGGATTTGAAGCTAACTCGTTGGTTTTGCATGAAGTTGAATCTAAATCATGTATATCACGAGTATTTGAAGTTGAACCATTTGTTTCACATACATTTGAAGCTAAGCCTTCTACTTCACATTGATTGGAAGTTAAATCATGGGTTTCGCATGGATTTGAAGCTAACTCGTTTGTGTCGCTTGCATTTGAAGCTATATCGCTTATATTCGTAAGTATTTGAAGCTAAACCATTCGTTTCGCACGGATTCGAAGATCAGCCTTCTACTTCGCATTCATTTGAAGCTAAATCATGTGTTTCGCATGGATTTGAAGCTATATCATGTATATCAGAAGTATTTGAATCTGAACCATTTGATTCCCGTGAATAGTACGCTGAACCATGTCTTTCGAATGAATTTGAAGCTAAATCATGTATTTTGAATGGATTTGAAGCTAACTCGTTTGTTTCGCATGCATTTGAAGCTAAATCATGTATATCACATATAATTGAAGCTAAACCATTTGTTTCGCATGGATTCGAAGATAAGCCTTCTTCTTCGCATTCATTTGAATCTAAATCATGTGTTTCGCTTGGATTTGAAGCTAACTCGTTTGTTTCGCATGCAGTTGAAACTAAATCATGTATATCACAAGTATTTGAAGCTAAACCATTTGTTTCGCATGGATTCGAAGATCAGACTTCTGCTTCGCACTGATTTGAAGCGGAATCGTGTGTTTCGCTTGTATTTGAAACTAACTCGTTAGTTTCGCATGCATTTGAATCTAAATCATGTATGTCACAAGTATTACAATCTTAACTTTTTGTTTCGCATGGATTTGAAGCTAAGCCTTCTATTTCGCATTGATTTGAGGCAGAATCATGTGTTTCGCTTGTATTTGAAGCTAACTCATTCATTTCGCCTGCATTTGAGGCTAAACCATGTATATCACAATTATTTGAAGCTAAACCATTTGTTTCCGCATGGATTCGAAGATCAGACTTCTGCATCGCATTGATTTGAAGCTAAATCATGTGTTTCGCATGGATTTGAAGCTTACTCGTTTGTTTTGCATGCAGTTGAAGCTAAATCATGTATATCACAAGTGTTTGAAGCTAACCCGTTTGATTCGCATGGATTTGATGATAAGCCATCTACTTCGCATTGAATTAAAGCTAAATCATGTGTTTCGCTTGAACTTGAAGCTAACGCGTTTGTTTCGCATGCAGTTGAAGCTAAATCATGTACATCACAAGTATTTGAAGACAAATCATCTGTTTCGTGTGGATTCGAAGATCAGCCTTCTACTTCGCATTGATTTGAAGCTAAATCATGTGTTTCGCTTGTATTGGAAGCTAACTCGTTTGTTTCGCATGCAGTTGAAACTAAATCATGTATATCACACGTTTTTGAATCTAAACAATCTGTTTCGTGTGGATTCGGAGATCAGCCTTCTACTTCGCATTGATTTGAAGCGAAATCATATGTCTCGCTTGGATTTGGAGCTAACTCGTTTATTTCGCATGCAGTTGAAGCTAAATCATGTACATCACAAGTATTTGAAGCGAAACCATCTGTTTCGTGTGGATTCGAAGGTAAGCCTTCTACTTCGCATTGATTTGATGCTAAATCATGTGTTTCGCATGGATTTAATGCTAACACGTTTGATTCACCTGCATTTGAAGCTATATCAGTGATATTCGCAAGTATTTGAAGCTAAATCATTCGTTTCGCTGGATTTGAAGCTAAGCCTTCTACTTCGCATTGATTTGAATCTAAATCATGTGTTTCGCTTGGATTTGAAGCTAACTCGTTCGTTTTGCATACAGTTGAAGCAAAATCACGCATATCGCAAGTATTTGAAGCTAAACCACTTGATTCGCATGGATTCGAAGATCAGCCTTCTACTTCGCATTGACTTGAAGCTAAATCATGAGTTTCGCATAGATTTGAAGCTAAATCATGTGTTTTGAATGGATTTGAAGTTAACTCGTTTGTTTCGCATGCAGTTGAAGCTAAATCATGTATATCATAAGTATTTGAAGCTAAAGAACTTTATTCGCATGGATTTCAAACTAAGCCTTCTACTTCGCATTGATTTGAAGGTAAATCATGTCTTTTGCATGGATTTAAAGCTGACTCGTTTGTTTCGCCTGCATTTGAAGCTATATCAGTGATATTCGCAAATATTTGAGGCTAAATGATTCGTTTCGCTGGATTTGAAGCTAAGCCTTCTACTTCGCATTCATTTGAAGCTAAATCATGTGTTTCGCATGGATTTGAAGCTGACTCGTTTGTTTCGCCTGCATTTGAAGCTAAGTCATGTATATCTTAAGTATTTGAAGCTAAACCATTTGTTTCGCATGGATTTGAAACTAAGCCTTCTACTTCGCTTTGAATTGAAGCTGAATCATGTGTTTCGCTTGTATTTGAAGCTAACTCGTTTGTTTCGCATGCAGTTGAAGCTAAATCATGTATATCACAAGTATTTGAAGCTAAACCATTTGTTTCGGATGGATTCGACGATCAGCCTTCGGCTTCGCATTGATTTTAAGCTAAACCATGTGTTTCGCATCGATTTGAAGATAACTCGTTTGTTTCGCCTGCATTTTAATCTAAATCACGTATATCACAAGTATTTGACGCTAAACCATTTGTTTCGCATGGATTCGGAGATAAGCCTTCTACTTCGCATTGAATTGAAGCTAAATCATGTGTTTCACATGGATTAGAAGCTAACACGCTTGTTTCGCATGCTGTTCAACCTCAATCATGTATATTACAAATATTTGAATCTAAACAATCTGTTTCGTGTGGATTCGGAGATCAGCCTTATACTTCACATTGATTGCAAGTTAAATCATGTGTTTCGCATGGATTTGAAGCTAACTCGTTTGTTTCGCCTGCATTTGAAGCTATATCACTTATATTCGCAAGTATTTGAAGCTAATCCATTCGTTTCTCATGGATTTGACGCTAAGCCTTCTGCTTCGCATTGATTTGATACTAAATCATCTGTTCGCATGGATTTGAAGATAACTCGTTTGTTTCGCATGCATTTGAAGCTAAATCATGTATATCACATATAATTGAAGCTAAACCATTTGTTTCGCATGGATTCGAAGATAAGCCTTCTACTTCGCATTGATTTGAAGCGAAATCATGTGTTTCGCATGGATTTTAAGCTAACTCGTTTTCTTCGCCTGTATTTGATGCTAAATCATGTATATCACAATTATTTGAAGCTAAACCATTTGATTCGCATGGATTTGAAGATAATCCTTCTACTTCGCATTGATTTGAAGCAAAATCATCTGTTTCGCATGGATTTGAATCTAACTCGTTAGTTTTCATGCAGTTGAAGCTAAATCATGTATATCACAAGTATTTGAAGCTAAACCATTTGTTTCGCAAAGATTCGAAGATCAGCCTTCTACTTCGCATTGATAAGAAGCTAAATCATTTGTTTCGCTTGGATTTGAAACTAACTAGTTTGTTTCGCAATACAGTTGAAGCTAAATCATGTATATCACAATTATTTGAAGCTAAACCATTTGATTCGCATGGATTTGAAGATAAGCCTTCTACTTCGCATTGATTTGAAGCTAATTCATGTGTTTCGCATGGATTTGAAGCTAACTCGTTTGCTTCGCATGCATTTGAATCTAAATCATATATATCACAAGTATTAGAAGCTAAACCATTTAATTCGCATGGATTTGAAGCTAAGCCTTCTACTTCGCATTGATTTGGAGCTAAATCATGTCTTTCGCTTGGATTTGAAGCTAACTCGTTTGTTTCGCATGCAATTGAAGCTAAATCATGTATCAAACAAGTATTTGAAGCTAAACCATTTGATTCGCATGGATTTGATGCTATGCCATCTACTTCGCTTTTATTTGAAACTGAATCATGTGTTTCTCTTGTTTTTGAAGCTATCACGTTCGTTTCACATGCAGTTGAAGCTAAATCATGTATATCACAAGTATTTGGAGCTGAACCATTTGTTTCGCACGAATATCACGCTAAACCATGTGTTTGGAATGAATTTAAAGCTAAATCACGTGTTTCGCATAGATTTGAAGCCAACTCGTTTGTTACGCATGCAGTTGAAGCTGAATCATGTATATCCCAAGTATTTGAAGCTCAACCATTTGATTCGCATGGATTTGAAGATAAGCCTTCTACTTCGCATTGATTTTAAGCTAAATTATGTGTTTCGCTTGGATTTGAAGCTAACTTGTTTGTTTCGCATGCAGTTGAAGCTAAATAATGTATATCACAAGTATTTGAAGATAAACCGTTTGATTCGCATCGATTTTAAGCTAACTCGTTTGTTTCGCCTTCATTTGAAGCTAAGTCATGTATATCTTAAGTATTTGAAGCTAAACCATTTGTTTCGCATGGATTTGAAACTAAGCCTTCTACTTCGCTTTGAATTGAAGCTGAATCATGTGTTTCGCTTGTATTTGAAGCTAACTCGTTTGTTTCGCATGCAGTTGAAGCTAAATCATGTATATCACAAGTATTTGTAGCTAAACCATTTGTTTCGGATGGATTCGGCGATCAGCCTTCGGCTTCGCATTGATTTTAAGCTAAACCATGTGTTTCGCATCGATTTGAAGATAACTCGTTTGTTTCGCCTGCATTTTAATCTAAATCATGTATATCACAAGTATTTGAAGCTAAACCATTTGTTTCGCATGGATTCGGAGATAAGCCTTCTACTTCGCATTGAATTGAAGCTAAATCATGTGTTTCACATGGATTAGAAGCTAACACGCTTGTTTCGCATGCTGTTGAACCTCAATCATGTATATTACAAATATTTGAATCTAAACAATCTGTTTCGTGTGGATTCGGAGATCAGCCTTATACTTCACATTGATTGGAAGTTAAATCATGTGTTTCGCATGGATTTGAAGCTAACTCGTTTGTGTCGCCTGCATTTGAAGCTATATCACTTATATTCGCAAGTATTTGAAGCTAATCCATTCGTTTCTCATGGATTTGACGCTAAGCCTTCTGCTTCGCATTGATTTGATACTAAATCATGTGTTCGCATGGATTTGAAGATAACTCGTTTGTTTCGCATGCAATTGAAGATAGATCATGTATCAAACAAGTATTTGAAGCTAAACCATTTGATTCGCATGGATTTGATGCGATGCCATCTACTTCGCTTTTATTTGAAACTGAATCATGTGTTTCTCTTGAATTTGAAGCTAACACGTTTGTTTCACATGCAGTTGAAGCTAAATCATGTATGTCACAAGTATTTGAAGCTGAACCATTTGTTTCGCACGAATATCAGGCTAAACCATGTGTTTGGTATGAATTTGAAGCTAAATCATGCGTTTCGCATAGATTTGAAGCTAACTCATTTGTTACGTATGCAGTTGAAGCTGAATCATGTATATCACAGGTGTTTGAAGCTAAACCATTTGTTTCGCATGGATACGAAGATAACCCTTCTACTTCGAATTGATTTGAAGCTAAATCATGTGTTTCGCTTGGATTTCAAACTAACTCGTTTGTTTCGCATGCAGTTGAAGATAAATCATGTATATCACAAGTATTTGAAGCTAATCCATTTGTTTCGCGTGGATTCGAAGATCAGCCTTCTACTTCGCATTGATTTGAAGTTAAATCATATGTTTCGCATGGATTTGAAGCTAATCGTTTGTATCGCATGCAGTTGAAGCTAAATCATGTATATCACAAGTATTTGAAGCTAAACCATTTGATTCGCATGGATTTGATGCTATGCCATCTACTTCGCTTTTACTTGAAACTGAATCATGTGTTTCTCTTGAATTTGAAGCTAACACGTTCGTTTCACATGCAGTTGACGCTAAATCATGTATGTCACAAGTATTTGAAGCTGAACCATTTGTTTCGCACGAATATCAGGCTAAACCATGTGTTTGGAATGAATTTGAAGCTAAATCATGCGTTTCGCATAGATTTGAAGCTAACTCATTTGTTACGCATGCAGTTGAAGCTGAATCATGTATATCACAGGTGTTTGAAGCTAAACCATTTGTTTCGCATGGATTCGAAGATAACCCTTCTACTTCGAATTGATTTGAAGCTAAATCATGTGTTTCGCTTGGATTTCAAACTAACTCGTTCGTTTCGCATGCAGTTGAAGCTAAATCATGTATATCACAAGTATGTGAAGCTAAACCATTTGATACGCATGGATTTTAAGCTAAGCCTTCTACTTCGCATTGATTTGATGCTAAATCGGGTGTTTCGCATGGATTTGAAGCTAAGCCTTCAACTTCGTGTTGACTTGATGCTAGCTCATGTTTTTCGCTTGGATATGAAGCTAACTCGTTTGTTTCGCATGCAGTTGAAGCTGAGTCATGTATATCACAAGTATTTGGAGCTGAACCATTTGTTTCGCATGGATTTCAAAATAAGCCTTCTACTTCGCATTGATTTTAATCTAAATCATCTGTTTCGGATGGATTTAAAGCTATCTCGTTTGTTTCGCATGCAGTTGAAGATAAATCATGTATATCACAAGTATTTGAAGCTAATCCATTTGTATCGCGTGGATTCGAAGATCAGCCTTCTACTTCGCATTGATTTGAAGTTAAATCATATGTTTCGCATGGATTTGAAGCTAATCGTTTGTATCGCATGCAGTTGAAGCTAAATCATGTATATCACAATTATTTGAAGCTAAACCATTTGACTCGCATGGATTTCAAAATAAGCCTTCTACTTTGCATTGATTTGATGCTAAATCATGTGTTTCGCTTGCATTTCAAGCTAACTCGTTTGTTTCGCATGTAATTGAAGCTAGATAATATATCAAACAAGTATTTGAAGCTAAACCATTTGATTCGCATGGATTTCAAAATAAGCCTTCCACTTTGCATTGATTTGATGCTAAATCATGTGTTTCGCTTGCATTTCAAGCTAACTCGTTTGTTTCGCATGTAATTGAAGCTAGATAATGTATCAAACAAGTATTTGAAGCTAAACCATTTGTTTCGCATGGCTTCGAAGATCAGCCATCTACCTCGTATTGATTTAAAGCTAAATCATGTGTTTCGCATGGATTTAAAGCTATCTCGTTTGTTTCGCATGCAGTTGAAGATAAATCATGCATATCACAATTATTTGAAGCTAAACCATTTGATTCGCATGGATTTGAAGATAAGCCTTCTACTTCGCATTGATTTGAAGCAAAATCATGTGTTTCGCATGGATTTGAATCGAACTCGTTAGTTTTCATGCTGTTGAAGCTAAATCATGTATATCACAGTTATTTGAAGATAAACCAGTTGATTCGCATGGATTTCAAAATAAGCCTTCTACTTCGCATTGATTTGAAGCTAAATCATGTGTTTCGCTTGGATTTCAAGCTAACTCGTTTGTTTCGCATGCTATTGAAGATAGATCATGTATCAAACAAGTATTTGAAGCTAAACCATTTGATTCGCATGGATTTGATGCTATGCCATCTACTTCGCTTTATTTGAAACTGAATCATGTGTTTCTCTTGAATTTGAAGCTAACACGTTCGTTTCACATGCAGATGACGCTAAATCATGTATGTCACAAGTATTTGAAGCTGAACCATTTGTTTCGCACGAATATCAGGCTAAACCATGTGTTTGGAATGAATTTGAAGCTAAATCATGCGTTTCGCATAGATTTGAAGCTAACTCATTTGTTACGCATGCAGTTGAAGCTGAATCATGTATATCACAGGTGTTTGAAGCTAAACCAATTGTTTCGCATGGATTCGAAGATAACCCTTCTACTTCGAATTGATTTGAAGCTAAATCATGTGTTTCGCTTGGATTTCAAACTAACTCGTTCGTTTCGCATGCAGTTGAAGCTAAATCATGTATATCACAAGTATGTGAAGCTAAACCATTTGCTACGCATGGATTTTAAGCTAAGCCTTCTACTTCGCATTGATTTGATGCTAAATCGGGTGTTTCGCATGGATTTGAATCTAAGCCTTCAACTTCGTGTTGACTTGATGCTAACTCATGTTTTTCGCTTGGATTTGAAGCTAACTCGTTTGTTTCGCATGCAGTTGAAGCTAAATCATGTATATCAAAAGTATTTGGAGCTGAACCATTTGTTTCGCATGGATTTCAAAATAAGCCTTCTACTTCGCATTGATTTTAATCTAAATCATCTGTTTCGGATGGATTTAAAGTTATCTCGTTTGTTTCGCATGCAGTTGAAGATAAATCATGTATATCACAAGTATTTCAAGCTAATCCATTTGTATCGCGTGGATTCGAAGATCAGCCTTCTACTTCGCATTGATTTGAAGTTAAACCATATGTTTCGCATGGATTTGAAGCTAACTCGTTTGTATCGCATGCAGTTGAAGCTAAATCATGTATATCACAATTATATGAAGCTAAACCATTTGATTCGCATGGATTTGAAGATAAGCCTTCTACTTCGCATTGATTTGAAGCAAAATCATGTGTTTTCGCATGGATTTGAATCTAACTCGTTAGTTTTCATGCTGTTGAAGCTACATCATGTATATCACAGTTATTTGAAGATAAAACCAGTTGATTCGCATGGATTTCAAAATAAGCCTTCTACTTCGCATTGATTTGAAGCTAAATCATGTGTTTCGCTTGGATTTCAAGCTAACTCGTTTGTTTCGCATGCAATTGAAGATAGATCATGTATCAAACAAGTATTTGAAGCTAAACAATTTGATTCGCATGGATTTGATGCGATGCCATCTACTTCGCTTTTATTTGAAACTGAATCATGTGTTTCTCTTGAATTTGAAGCTAACACGTTCGTTTCACATGCAGTTGAAGCTAAATCATGTATGTCACAAGTATTGAAGCTGAACCATTTGTTTCGCACGAATATCAGGCTAAACCATGTGTTTGGAATGAATTTGAAGCTAAATCATGCGTTTCGCATAGATTTGAAGCTAACTCATTTGTTACGCATGCAGTTGAAGCTGAATCATGTATATCACAGGTGTTTGAAGCTAAACCATTTGTTTCGCATGGATTCGAAGATAACCCTTCTACTTCGAATTGATTTGAAGCTAAATCATGTGTTTCGCTTGGATTTCAAACTAACTCGTTTGTTTCGCATGCAGTTGAAGATAAATCATGTATATCACAAGTATTTGAAGCTAAACCATTTGACTCGCATGGATTTCAAAATAAGCCTTCTACTTTGCATTGATTTGATGCTAAATCATGTGTTTCGCTTGCATTTCAAGCTAACTCGTTTGTTTCGCATGTAATTGAAGCTAGATAATATATCAAACAAGTATTTGAAGCTAAACCATTTGATTCGCATGGATTTCAAAATAAGCCTTCCACTTTGCATTGATTTGATGCTAAATCATGTGTTTCGCTTGCATTTCAAGCTAACTCGTTTGTTTCGCATGTAATTGATGCTAGATAATGTATCAAACAAGTATTTGAAGCTAAACCATTTGTTTCGCATGGCTTCGAAGATCAGCCATCTACCTCGTATTGATTTAAAGCTAAATCATGTGTTTCGCATGGATTTGAAGCTAACTCGTTTGTATCGCATGCAGTTGAAGCTAAATCATGCATATCACAATTATTTGAAGCTAAACCATTTGATTCGCATGGATTTGAAGATAAGCCTTCTACTTCGCATTGATTTGAAGCAAAATCATGTGTTCGCATGGATTTAAAGCTATCTCGTTTGTTTTCGCATGCAGTTTGAAGATAAATCATGCATATCACAATTATTTGAAGCTAAACCATTTGATTCGCATGGATTTGAAGATAAGCCTTCTACTTCGCATTGATTTGATGCAAAATCATGTGTTTCGCATGGATTTGAATCTAACTCGTTAGTTTTCATGCTGTTGAAGCTAAATCATGTATATCACAGTTATTTGAAGATAAACCAGTTGATTCGCATGGATTTCAAAATAGCCTTCTACTTCGCATTGATTTGAAGCTAAATCATGTGTTTCGCTTGGATTTCAAGCTAACTCGTTTGTTTCGCATGCAATTGAAGATAGATCATGTATCAAAGAAGTATTTGAAGCTAAACCATTTGATTCGCATGGATTTGATGCTGTGCCATCTACTTCGCTTTTATTTGAAACTGAATCATGTGTTTCTCTTGAATTTGAAGCTAACACGTTCGTTTCACATGCAGTTGAAGCTAAATCATGTATGTCACAAGTATTTGAAGCTGAACCATTTGTTTCGCACGAATATCAGGCTAAACCATGTGTTTGGAATGAATTTGAAGCTAAATCATGCGTTTCGCATAGATTTGAAGCTAACTCATTTGTTACGCATGCAGTTGAAGCTGAATCATGTATATCACAGGTGTTTGAAGCTAAACCATTTGTTTCGCATGGATTCGAAAATAACCCTTCTACTTCGCATTGATTTGAAGCTAAATCATGTGTTTCGCTTGGATTAGAAACTAACTAGTTTGTATCGCATTGCTGTTGATGCTAAATCATGTATATCACAAGTATTTGAAGCTAAACCATTTGTTTCGCAAGGATTCGAAGATCAGCCTTCTACTTCGCATTGATAAGAAGCTAAATCATGTGTTTCGCATGGATTTGAAGCTAACTCGTTCGTTTCGCTTGCATTTGAAGCTAAATCATGCACATCACAAGTATTTGAAGCTGAACCACTTGTTTCGCATGGATTTGAAGATAAGCCTTCTACTTCGCATTGATTTGAAGCTAAATCATGTGTTTCGCTTGGATTTGAAACTAACTAGTTTGTTTCGTAATGCAGTTGAAGCTAAATCATGTATATCACAATTATTTGAAGCTAAACCATTTGATTCGCATGGATTTCAAAATAAGCCTTCTACTTCGCATTGATTTTAATCTAAATCATCTGTTTCGCATGGATTTAAAGCTATCTCGTTTGTTTCGCATGCAGTTGAAGATAAATCACGTATACCACAGGTATTTGAAGTTAAACCATTTGTTTCGCATGGATTCGAATATAAGCCTTCTAAATCGCATTGATGTCAAGCTAAATCATATGTTTCGCATAGATTTGAAGCTAACTCGCTAATTTTGCATGCTGTTGAAGCTTATTCATGTATATCACAAGTATTTGAAGCTAAACCATTTGTTTCGCAAGGATTCGAATATCTGCCTTCTACTTCGCATTGATAAGAAGCTAACTCATGTGTTTCGCATGGATTTGAAGCTAACTCGTTAGTTTTGCATGCTGTTGAAGCTAAATCATGTATATCACAAGTATTTGAAGCTAAACCATTTGTTTCGCAAGGATACGAAGATCAGCCTTCTACTTCGCATTGATAAGAAGCAAAATCATGTGTTTCGCATGGATTTGAATCTAACTCGTTCGTTTCACTTGCATTTGAAGCTAAATCATGCACATCACAAGTATTTGAAGCTGAACCACTTGTTTCGCATGGATTTGAAGATAAGCCTTCTACTTCGCATTGATTTGAAGCTAAATCATGTGTTTCGAATGGATTTGAAGCTAACTCGTTTGTTTCGCATGCAATTGAAGCTAAATCATGTATATCACAAGTATTTGAAGCTAAACCATATGTTTCGCAAGGTTACGAAGATCAGCCTTCTACTTCGCATTGATAAGAAGCAAAATCATGTGTTTCGCATGGATTTGAAGCTAACTCGTTCGTTTCGCTTGCATTTGAAGCTAAATCATGCACATCACAAGTATTTGAAGCTGAACCACTTGTTTCGCATGGATTTGAAGATAAGCCTTCTACTTCGCATTGATTTGAAGCTAAATCATGTGTTTCGCTTGGATTTCAAGCTAACTCGTTTGTTTCGCATGCAATTGAAGCTAAATCATGTATATCACAATTATTTGAAGCTAAACCATTTGATTCGCATGGATTTCAAAATAAGCCTTCTACTTCGCATTGATTTTAATCTAAATCATCTCTTTCGGATGGATTTAAAGCTATCTCGTTTTTTTCGCATGCAGTTGAAGATAAATCATGTATATCACAGGTATTTGAAGTTAAACCATTTGTTTCGCATGGATTCGAATATAAGCCTTCTAAATCGCATTGATGTCAAGCTAAATCATATGTTTCGCATAGATTTGAAGCTAACTCGCTAATTTTGCATGCTGTTGAAGCTTATTCATGTATATCACAAGTATTTGAAGCTAAACCATTTGTTTCGCAAGGATTCGAAGATCAGCCTAATACTTCGCATTGATAAGAAGCTAACTCATGTGTTTCGCATGGATTTGAAGCTAACTCGTTAGTTTTGCATGCTGTTGAAGCTAAATCATGTATATCACAAGTATTTGAAGCTAAACCATTTGTTTCGCAAGGATTCGAAGATCAGCCTTCTACTTCGCATTGATAAGAAGCTAACTCATGTGTTTCGCATGGATTTGAAACTAAATCATGTATATCACAAGTATTTGAGCTAAACCATTTGTTTCGCAAGGATACGAAGATCAGCCTTCTACTTCGCATTGATAAGAAGCAAAATCATGTGTTTCGCATGGATTTGAAGCTAACTCGTTCGTTTCGCTTGCATTTGAAGCTAAATCATGCACATCACAAGTATTTGAAGCTGAACCACTTGTTTCGCATGGATTTGAAGATAAGCCTTCTACTTCGCATTGATTTTAATCTAAATCATCTGTTTCGGATGGATTTAATGCTATCTCGTTTTTTTCGCATGCAGTTGAAGATAAAACATGTATATCACAGGTATTTGCAGTTAAACCATTTGTTTCGCATGGATTCGAATATAAGCCTTCTAAATCGCATTGATGTCAAGCTAAATCATATGTTTCGCATAGATTTGAAGCTAACTCGCTAATTTTGCATGCTGTTGAAGCTTATTCATGTATATCACAAGTATTTGAAGCTAAACCATTTGTTTCGCAAGGATTCGAAGATCAGCCTTCTACTTCGCATTGATAAGAAGCTAACTCATGTGTTTCGCATGAATTTGAAGCTAACTCGTTAGTTTTGCATGCTGTTGAAACTAAATCATGTATATCACAAGTATTTGAAGCTAAACCATTTGTTTCGCAAGGATACGAAGATCAGCCTTCTACTTCGCATTGATAAGAAGCAAAATCATGTGTTTCGCATGGATTTGAAGCTAACTCGTTCGTTTCGCTTGCATTTGAAGCTAAATCATGCTCATCACAAGTATTTGAAGCTGAACCACTTGTTTCGCATGGATTTGTAGATAAGCCTTCTACTTCGCATTGATTTGAAGCTAAATCATGTGTTTCGCTTGGATTTCAAGCTAACTCGTTTGTTTCGCATGCAATTGAAGCTAAATCATGTATGTCACAATTATTTGAAGCTAAACCATTTGATTCGCATGGATTTCAAAATAAGCCTTCTACTTCGCATTGATTTTAATCTAAATCATCTGTTTCGGATGGATTTAAAGCTATCTCGTTTTTTTCGCATGCAGTTGAAGATAAATCATGTATATCACAGGTATTTGAAGCTAAACCATTTGTTTCGCAAGGATTCGAAGATCAGCCTTCTAAATCGCATTGATGTCAAGCTAAATCATATGTTTCGCATAGATTTGAAGCTAACTCGCTAATTTTGCATGCTGTTGAAGCTTATTCATGTATATCACAAGTATTTGAAGCTAAACCATTTGTTTCGCAAGGATTCGAAGATCAGCCTAATACTTCGCATTGATAAGAAGCTAACTCATGTGTTTCGCATGGATTTGAAGCTAACTCGTTAGTTTTGCATGCTGTTGAAGCTAAATCATGTATATCATAAGTATTTGAAGCTAAACCATTTGTTTCGCAAGGATTCGAAGATCAGCCTTCTACTTCGCATTGATAAGAAGCTAACTCATGTGTTTCGCATGGATTTGAAACTAAATCATGTATATCACAAGTATTTGAGCTAAACCATTTGTTTCGCAAGGATACGAAGATCAGCATTCTACTTCGCATTGATAAGAAGCAAAATCATGTGTTTCGCATGGATTTGAAGCTAACTCGTTCGTTTCGCTTGCATTTGAAGCTAAATCATGCACATCACAAGTATTTGAAGCTGAACCACTTGTTTCGCATGGATTTGAAGATAAGCCTTCTACTTCGCATTGATTTTAATCTAAATCATCTGTTTCGGATGGATTTAATGCTATCTCGTTTTTTTCGCATGCAGTTGAAGATAAAACATGTATATCACAGGTATTTGCAGTTAAACCATTTGTTTCGCATGGATTCGAATATAAGCCTTCTAAATCGCATTGATGTCAAGCTAAATCATATGTTTCGCATAGATTTGAAGCTAACTCGCTAATTTTGCATGCTGTTGAAGCTTATTCATGTATATCACAAGTATTTGAAGCAAAACCATTTGTTTCGCAAGGATTCGAAGATCAGCCTTCTACTTCGCATTGATAAGAAGCTAACTCATGTGTTTCGCATGAATTTGAAGCTAACTCGTTAGTTTTGCATGCTGTTGAAACTAAATCATGTATATCACAAGTATTTGAAGCTAAACCATTTGTTTCGCAAGGATACGAAGATCAGCCTTCTACTTCGCATTGATAAGAAGCAAAATCATGTGTTTCGCATGGATTTGAAGCTAACTCGTTCGTTTCGCTTGCATTTGAAGCTAAATCATGCACATCACAAGTATTTGAAGCTGAACCACTTGTTTCGCATGGATTTGAAGATAAGCCTTCTACTTCGCCTTGATTTGAAGCTAAATCATGTGTTTCGAATGGATTTGAAGCTAACTCGTTTGTTTCGCATGCAATTGAAGCTAAATCATGTATATCACAATTATTTGAAGCTAAACCATTTGATTCGCATGGATTTCAAAATAAGCCTTCTACTTCGCATTGATTTTAATCTAAATCATCTGTTTCAGATGAATTTAAAGCTATCTCGTTTGTTTCGCATGCAGTTGAAGATAAATCATGTATATCACAAGTATTTGAAGCTAATCCATTTGTTTCGCGTGGATTCGAAGATCAGCCTTCTACTTCGCATTGATTTGAAGTTAAATCATATGTTTCGCATGGATTTGAAGCTAATCGGTTGTATCGCATGCAGTTGAAGCTAAATCATGTATATCACAAGTATTTGAAGCTGAACCATTTGTTTCGCACGAATATCAGGCTAAACCATGTGTTTGGAATGAATTTGAAGCTAAATCATGTGTTTCGCATAGATTTGAAGCTAACTCATTTGTTACGCATGCAGTTGAAGCTGAATCATGTATATCCCAAGTATTTGAAGCTCAACCAATTGATTCGCATGGATTTGAAGATAAGCCTTCTACTTCGCATTGATTTTAATCTAAATCATGTGTTTCGCATGCATTTGAAGCTAATCGTTTGTATCGCATGGAGTTGAAGCTAAATCATGTATATCACAAGTATTTGCAGCTAAACCATTTGATTCGCATGGATTTGATGCAATGCCATCTACTTCGCTTTTATTTGAAACTGAATCATGTGTTTCTCTTGAATTTGAAGCTAACTAGTTTGTTTCGTAATGCAGTTGAAGCTAAATCATGTATATCACAATTATTTGAAGCTAAACCATTTGAATCGCATGGATTTCAAAATAAGCCTTCTACTTCGCATTGATTTTAATCTAAATCATCTGTTTCGCATGGATTTAAAGCTATCTCGTTTGTTTCGCATGCAGTTGAAGTTAAATCATGTATATCACAGGTATTTGAAGCTAAACCAGTTGTTTCGCATGGATTCGAAGATAAGCCTTCTAAATCGCATTGATAAGAAGCTAACTCATGTGTTTCGCATGGATTTGAAGCTAACTCGTTCGTTTCGCTTGCATTTGAAGCTAAATCATGCACATCACAAGTATTTGAAGCTGAACCATTTGTTTCGCATGGATTCGAAGATCAGCCTTCTACTTCGCATTGATAAGAAGCTAAATCATGTGTTTCGCTTGGATTTCAAGCTAACTCGTTTGTTTCGCATGCAATTGAAGCTAAATCATGTATATCACAATTATTTGAAGCTAAACCATTTGATTCGCATGGATTTCAAAATAAGCCTTCTACTTCGCATTGATTTTAATCTAAATCATCTGTTTCGGATGGATTTAAAGCTATCTCTTTTTTTCGCATGCAGTTGAAGATAAATCATGTATATCACAGGTATTTGAAGCTAAACCATTTGTTTCGCATGGATTCGAATATAAGCCTTCTAAATCGCATTGATGTCAAGCTAAATCATATGTTTCGCATAGATTTGAAGCTAACTCGCTAATTTTGCATGCTGTTGAAGCTTATTCATGTATATCACAAGTATTTGAAGCTAAACCATTTGTTTCGCAAGGATTCGAAGATCAGCCTTCTACTTCGCATTGATAAGAAGCTAACTCATGTGTTTCGCATGGATTTGAAGCTAACTCGTTAGTTTTGCATGCTGTTGAAGCTAAATCATGTATATCACAAGTATTTGAATCTAAACCATTTGTTTCGCAAGGTTACGAAAATCAGCCTTCTAGTTCGCATTGATAAGAAGCAAAATCATGTGTTTCGCATGGATTTGAAGCTAACTCGTTCGTTTCGCTTGCATTTGAAGCTAAATCATGCACATCACAAGTATTTGAAGCTGAACCACTTGTTTCGCATGGATTTGAAGATAAGCCTTCTACTTCGCATTGATTTGAAGCTAAATCATGTGTTTCGAATGGATTTGAAGCTAACCGTTTGTTTCGCATGCAATTGAAGCTACATCATGTATATCACAATTATTTGAAGCTAAACCATTTGATTCGCATGGATTTCAAAATAAGCCTTCTACTTCCCATTGATTTTAAACTAAATCATCTGTTTCGGATGGATTTAAAGCTATCTCGTTTGTTTCGCATGCAGTTGAAGATAAATCATGTATATCACAAGTATTTGAAGCTATTCCATTTGTTTCACGTGGATTCGAAGATCAGCCTTCTACTTCGCATTGATTTGAAGTTAAATCATATGTTTCGCATGGATTTGAAGCTAATCGTTTGTATCGCATGCAGTTGAAGCTAAATCATGTATATCACAAGTATTTGAAGCTAAACCATTTGATTCGCATGGATTTGATGCTATGCCATCTACTTCGCTTTTATTTGAAACTGAATCATGTGTTTCTCTTGAATTTGAAGCTAACACGTTCGTTTCACATGCAGTTGAAGCTAAATCATGTATGTCACAAGTATTGGAAGCTGAACCATTTGTTTCGCACGAATATCAGGCTAAACCATGTGTTTGGAATGAATTTGAAGCTAAATCATGTGTTTCGCATAGATTTGAAACTAACTCATTTGTTACGCATGCAGTTGAAGCTGAATCATGTATATCCCAAGTATTTGAAGCTCAACCATTTGATTCGCATGGATTTGAAGATAAGCCTTCTACTTCGCATTGATTTTAATCTAAATCATGTGTTTCGCATGCATTTGAAGCTAATCGTTTGTGTCGCATGGAGTTGAAGCTAAATCATGTATATCACAAGTATTTGCAGCTAAACCATTTGATTCGCATGGATTTGATGCAATGCCATCTACTTCGCTTTTATTTGAAACTGAATCATGTGTTTCTCTTGAATTTGAAGCTAACTAGTTTGTTTCGTAATGCAGTTGAAGCTAAATCATGTATATCACAATTATTTGAAGCTAAACCATTTGATTCGCATGGATTTCAAAATAAGCCTTCTACTTCGCATTGATTTTAATCTAAATCATCTGTTTCGCATGGATTAAAAGCTATCTCGTTTGATTCGCATGCAGTTGAAGATAAATCATGTATATCACAGGTATTTGAAGCTAAACCAGTTGTTTCGCATGGATTCGAAGATAAGCCTTCTAAATCGCATTGATTTCAAGCTAAATCATGTGTTTCGCATGGATTTGAAGCTAACTCGCTAGTTTTGCATGCTGTTGAAGCTTATTCATGTACATCACAAGTATTTGAAGCTAAACCATTTGTTTCGCAAGGATTCGGAGATCAGCCTTCTACTTCGCATTGATAAGAAGCAAAATCATGTGTTTCGCATGGATTTGAAGCTAACTCGTTTGTTTCGCATGCAGTTGAAGCTAAATCATGTATATCACAAGTATTTGGAGCTGAACCATTTGTTTCGCATGGATTTCAAAATAAGCCTTCTACTTCGCATTGATTTTAATCTAAATCATCTGTTTCGGATGGATTTAAAGCTATCTCGTTTTTTTCGCATGCAGTTGAAGATAAATCATGTATATCACAGATATTTGAAGCTAAACCAGTTGTTTCGCATGGATTCGAAGATAAGCCTTCTAAATCGCATTGATTTCAAGCTAAATCATGTGTTTCGCATGGATTTGAAGCGAACTCGCTAGTTTTGCATGCTGTTGAAGCTTATTCATGTACATCACAAGTATTTGAAGTTAAACCATTTGTTTCGCAAGCATTCGAAGATCAGCCTTCTACTTCGCATTGATAAGAAGCTAAATCATGTGTTTCGCTTGGATTTCAAGCTAACCCGTTTGTTTCGCATGCAACTGAAGCTAAATCATGTATATCACAATTATTTGAAGCTAAACCATTTGATTCGCATGGATTACAAAATAAGCCTTCTACTTGCATTGATTTTAATCTAAATCATCTGTTTCGGATGGATTTAAAGCTATCTCGTTTTTTTCGCATGCAGTTGAAGATAAATCATGTATATCACAGGTATTTGAAGCTAAACCATTTGTTTCGCATGGATTCGAATATAAGCCTTTTAAATCGCATTGATGTCAAGCTAAATCATATGTTTCGCATAGATTTGAAGCTAACTCGCTAATTTTGCTTGCTGTTGAAGCTTATTCATGTATATCACAAGTATTTGAAGCTAAACCATTTGTTTCGCAAGGATTCGAAGATCAGCCTTCTACTTCGCATTGATAAGAAGCTATCTCATGTGTTTCGCATGGATTTGAAGCTAACTCGTTAGTTTTGCATGCTGTTGAAGCTAAATCATGTATATCACAAGTATTTGAAGCTAAACCATTTGTTTCGCAAGGATACGAAGATCAGCCTTCTAGTTCGCATTGATAAGAAGCAAAATCATGTGTTTCGCATGGATTTGAAGCTAACTCGTTCGTTTCGCTTGCATTTGAAGCTAAATCATGCACATCACAAGTATTTGAAGCTGAACCACTTGTTTCGCATGGATTTGAAGATAAGCCTTCTACTTCGCATTGATTTGAAGCTAAATCATGTGTTTCGAATGGATTTGAAGCTAACCGTTTGTTTCGCATGCAATTGAAGCTACATCATGTATATCACAATTATTTGAAGCTAAACCATTTGATTCGCATGGATTTCAAAATAAGCCTTCTACTTCCCATTGATTTTAAACTAAATCATCTGTTTCGGATGGATTTTAAGCTATCTCGTTTGTTTCGCATGCAGTTGAAGATAAATCATGTATATCACAAGTATTTGAAGCTATTCCATTTGTTTCACGTGGATTCGAAGATCAGCCTTCTACTTCGCATTGATTTGAAGTTAAATCATATGTTTCGCATGGATTTGAAGCTAATCGTTTGTATCGCATGCAGTTGAAGCTAAATCGTGTATATCACAAGTATTTGAAGCTAAACCATTTGATTCGCATGGATTTGATGCTATGCCATCTACTTCGCTTTTATTTGAAACTGAATCATGTGTTTCTCTTGAATTTGAAGCTAACACGTTCGTTTCACATGCAGTTGAAGCTAAATCATGTATGTCACAAGTATTTGAAGCTGAACCATTTGTTTCGCACGAATATCAGGCTAAACCATGTGTTTGGAATGAATTTGAAGCTAAATCATGTGTTTCTCTTGGATATGAAGCTAACTCGTTTGTTTCGCATGCAGTTGAAGCTAAATCATGTATATCACAGGTATTTGAAGCTAAACCAGTTGTTTCGCATGGATTCGAAGATCAGCCTTCTACTTCGCATTGATAAGAAGCTAAATCATGTGTTTCGCTTGGATTTCAAGCTAACTCGTTCGTTTCGCATGCAGTTGAAGCTAAATCATGTATATCACAAGTATTTGGAGCTGAACCACTTGTTTCGCATGGATTTCAAAATAAGCCTTCTACTTCGCATTGATTTTAATCTAAATCATCTGTTTCGGATGGATTTAAAGCTATCTCGTTTGTTTCGCATGCAGTTGAAGATAAATCATGTATATCACAGGTATTTGAAGCTAAACCAGTTATTTCGCATGGATTCGAAGATAAGCCTTCTAAATCGCATTGATTTCAAGCTAAATCATGTGTTTCGCATGGATTTGAAGCTAACTCGCTAGTTTTGCATGCTGTTGGAGCTTATTCATGTACATCACAAGTATTTGAAGTTAAACCATTTGTTTCGCAAGGATTCGAAGATCAGCCTTCTACTTCGCATTGATAAGAAGCTAAATCATGTGTTTCGCTTGGATTTCAAGCTAACCCGTTTGTTTCGCATGCAACTGAAGCTAAATCATGTATATCACAATTATTTGAAGCTAAACCATTTGATTCGCATGGATTTCAAAATAAGCCTTCTACTTGCATTGATTTTAATCTAAATCATCTGTTTCGGATGGATTTAAAGCTATCTCGTTTTTTTCGCATGCAGTTGAAGATAAATCATGTATATCACAGGTATTTGAAGCTAAACCATTTGTTTCGCATGGATTCGAATATAATCCTTCTAAATCGCATTGATGTCAAGCTAAATCATATGTTTCGCATAGATTTGAAGCTAACTCGCTAATTTTGCTTGCTGTTGAAGCTTATTCATGTATATCACAAGTATTTGAAGCTAAAGCATTTGTCTCGCAAGGATTCGAAGATTAGCCTTCTACTTCGCATTGATAAGAAGCTATCTCATGTGTTTCGCATGGATTTGAAGCTAACTCGTTAGTTTTGCATGCTGTTGAAGCTAAATCATGTATATCACAAGTATTTGAAGCTAAACCATTTGTTTCGCAAGGATACGAAGATCAGCCTTCTACTTCGCATTGATAAGAAGCAAAATCATGTGTTTCGCATGGATTTGAAGCTAACTCGTTCGTTTCGCTTGCATTTGAAGCTAAATCATGCAGATCACAAGTATTTGAAGCTGAACTACTTGTTTCGCATGGATTTGAAGATAAGCCTTCTACTTCGCATTGATTTGAAGCTAAAGCATGTGTTTCGAATGGATTTGAAGCTAACTCGTTTGTTTCGCATGCAATTAAAGCTAAATCATGTATATCACAATTATTTGAAGCTAAACCATTTGATTCGCATGGATTTCAAAATAAGCCTTCTACATTGCATTGATTTTAATCTAAATCATCTGTTTCGGATGGATTTAAAGCTATCTCGTTTGTTTCGCATGCAGTTGAAGATAAATCATGTATATCACAAGTATTTGAAGCTAATCCATTTGGTTCGCGTGGATTCGAAGATCAGCCTTCTACTTCGCATTGATTTGAAGTTAAATCATATGTTTCGCATGGATTTGAAGCTAATCGTTTGTATCGCATGCAGTTGAAGCTAAATCATGTATATCACAAGTATTTGAAGCTAAACCATTTGATTCGCATGGATTTGATGCTATGCCATCTACTTCGCTTTTATTTGAAACTGAATCATGTGTTTCTCTTGAATTTGAAGCTAACACGTTCGTTTCACATGCAGTTGAAGCTAAATCATGTATGTCACAAGTATTTGAAGCTGAACCATTTGTTTCGCACGAATATCAGGCTAAACCATGTGTTTGGAATGAATTTGAAGCTAAATCATGTGTTTCTCTTGGATATGAAGCTAACTCGTTTGTTTCGCATGCAGTTGAAGCTAAATCATGTATATCACAGGTATTTGAAGCTAAACCAGTTGTTTCGCATGGATTCGAAGATCAGCCTTCTACTTCGCATTGATAAGAAGCTAAATCATGTGTTTCGCTTGGATTTCAAGCTAACTCGTTCGTTTCGCATGCAGTTGAAGCTAAATCATGTATATCACAAGTATTTGGAGCTGAACCACTTGTTTCGCATGGATTTCAAAATAAGCCTTCTACTTCGCATTGATTTTAATCTAAATCATCTGTTTCGGATGGATTTAAAGCTATCTCGTTTGTTTCGCATGCAGTTGAAGATAAATCATGTATATCACAGGTATTTGAAGCTAAACCAGTTATTTCGCATGGATTCGAAGATAAGCCTTCTAAATCGCATTGATTTCAAGCTAAATCATGTGTTTCGCATGGATTTGAAGCTAACTCGCTAGTTTTGCATGCTGTTGGAGCTTATTCATGTACATCACAAGTATTTGAAGTTAAACCATTTGTTTCGCAAGGATTCGAAGATCAGCCTTCTACTTCGCATTGATAAGAAGCTAAATCATGTGTTTCGCTTGGATTTCAAGCTAACCCGTTTGTTTCGCATGCAACTGAAGCTAAATCATGTATATCACAATTATTTGAAGCTAAACCATTTGATTCGCATGGATTTCAAAATAAGCCTTCTACTTGCATTGATTTTAATCTAAATCATCTGTTTCGGATGGATTTAAAGCTATCTCGTTTTTTTCGCATGCAGTTGAAGATAAATCATGTATATCACAGGTATTTGAAGCTAAACCATTTGTTTCGCATGGATTCGAATATAAGCCTTCTAAATCGCATTGATGTCAAGCTAAATCATATGTTTCGCATAGATTTGAAGCTAACTCGCTAATTTTGCTTGCTGTTGAAGCTTATTCATGTATATCACAAGTATTTGAAGCTAAACCATTTGTCTCGCAAGGATTCGAAGATTAGCCTTCTACTTCGCATTGATAAGAAGCTATCTCATGTGTTTCGCATGGATTTGAAGCTAACTCGTTAGTTTTGCATGCTGTTGAAGCTAAATCATGTATATCACAAGTATTTGAAGCTAAACCATTTGTTTCGCAAGGATACGAAGATCAGCCTTCTACTTCGCATTGATAAGAAGCAAAATCATGTGTTTCGCATGGATTTGAAGCTAACTCGTTCGTTTCGCTTGCATTTGAAGCTAAATCATGCAGATCACAAGTATTTGAAGCTGAACTACTTGTTTCGCATGGATTTGAAGATAAGCCTTCTACTTCGCATTGATTTGAAGCTAAAGCATGTGTTTCGAATGGATTTGAAGCTAACTCGTTTGTTTCGCATGCAATTAAAGCTAAATCATGTATATCACAATTATTTGAAGCTAAACCATTTGATTCGCATGGATTTCAAAATAAGCCTTCTACATTGCATTGATTTTAATCTAAATCATCTGTTTCGGATGGATTTAAAGCTATCTCGTTTGTTTCGCATGCAGTTGAAGATAAATCATGTATATCACAAGTATTTGAAGCTAATCCATTTGGTTCGCGTGGATTCGAAGATCAGCCTTCTACTTCGCATTGATTTGAAGTTAAATCATATGTTTCGCATGGATTTGAAGCTAATCGTTTGTATCGCATGCAGTTGAAGCTAAATCATGTATATCACAAGTATTTAAAGCTAAACCATTTGATTCGCATGGATTTGATGCTATGCCATCTACTTCGCTTTTATTTGAAACTGAATCATGTGTTTCTCTTGAATTTGAAGCTAACTAGTTTGTTTCGTAATGCAGTTGAAGCTAAATCATGTATATCACAATTATTTGAAGCTAAACCATTTGATTCGCATGGATTTCAAAATAAGCCTTCTACTTCGCATTGATTTTAATCTAAATCATCTGTTTCGCATGGATTAAAAGCTATCTCGTTTGTTTCGCATGCAGTTGAAGATAAATCATGTATATCACAAGTATTTGAAGCTAATCCATTTGTTTCGCGTGGATTCGAAGATCAGCCTTCTACTTCGCATTGATTTGAAGTTAAATCATATGTTCCGCATGGATTTGAAGCTAATCGTTTGTATCGCATGCAGTTGAAGCTAAATCATGTATATCACAAGTATTTGAAGCTAAACCATTTGATTCGCATGGATTTAATGCTATGCCATCTACTTCGCTTTTATTTGAAACTGAATCATGTGTTTCTCTTGAATTTGAAGCTAACACGTTCGTTTCACATGCAGTTGAAGCTAAATCATGTATGTCACAAGTATTTGAAGCTGAACCATTTGATTCGCATGGATTTCAAAATAAACCTTCTACTTCGCATTGATTTTAATCTAAATCACCTGTTTCGCATGGATTTAAAGCTATCTCGTTTGTTTCGCATGCAGTTGAAGATAAATCATGTATATCACAGGTATTTGAAGCTAAACCAGTTGTTTCGCATGGATTCGAAGATAAGCCTTCTAAATCGCATTGATTTCAAGCTAAATCATGTGTTTCGCATGGATTTGAAGCTAACTCGCTAGTTTTGCATGCTGTTGAAGCTTATTCATGTACATCACAAGTATTTGAAGCTAAACCATTTGTTTCGCAAGGATTCGAAGATCAGCCTTCTACTTCGCATTGATAAGAAGCTAAATCATGTGTTTCGCTTGGATTTCAAGATAACTCGTTTGTTTCGCATGCAATTGAATCTAAATCATGTATATCACAATTATTTGAAGCTAAACCATTTGATTCGCATGGATTTCAAAATAAGCCTTCTACTTCGCATTGATTTTAATCTAAATCATCTGTTTCGATGGATTTAAAGCTATCTCGTTTTCTTCGCATGCAGTTGAAGATAAATCATGTATATTACAGGTATTTGGAGCTAAACCATTTGTTTCGCATGGATTCGAATATAAGCCTTCTAAATCGCATTGATGTCAAGCTAAATCATATGTTTCGCATAGATTGAAGCTAACTCGCTATTTTGCATGCTGTTGAAGCTTATTCATGATATCACAAGTATTTGAAGCTAAACCATTTGTTTCGCAAGGATTCGAAGATCTGCCTTCTACTTCGCATTGATAAGAGCTAACTCATGTGTTTCGCATGGATTTGAAGCTAACTCGTTAGTTTTGCATGCTGTTGAAGCTAAATCATGTATATCACAATTATTTGAAGCTAAACCATTTGATTCGCATGGATTTCAAAATAAGCCTTCTACTTCGCATTGATTTTAATCTAAATCATCTGTTTCGGATGGATTTAAAGCTATCTCGTTGTTTCGCATGCAGTTGAAGATAAATCATGTATATCACAAGTATTTGAAGCTAATCCATTTGTTTCGCGTGGATTCGGAAGATCAGCCTTCTACTTCGCATTGATTTGAAGTTAAATCATATGTTTCGCATGGATTTGAAGCTAATCGTTTGTATCGCATGCAGTTGAAGCTAAATCATGTATATCCCAAGTATTTGAAGCTCAACCATTTGATTCGCATGGATTTCAAAATAAGCCTTCTACTTCGCATTGATTTTAATCTAAATCATCTGTTTCGGATGGATTAAAAGCTATCTCGTTTGTTTCGCATGCAGTTGAAGATAAATCATGTATATCACAAGTATTTGAAGCTAATCCATTTGTATCGCGTGGATTCGAAGATCAGCCTCTACTTCGCATTGATTTGAAGTTAAATCATATGTTTCGCATGGATTTGAAGCTAATCGTTTGTATCGCATGCAGTTGAAGCTAAATCATGTATATCACAATTATTTGAAGCTAAACCATTTGACTCGCATGGATTTCAAAATAAGCCTTCTACTTCGCATTGATTTTAATCTAAATCATCTGTTTCGCATGGATTTAAAGCTAACTCGTTTGTTTCGCATGCAATTGAAGCTAAATCATGTATATTACAATTATTTGAAGCTAAACCATTTGATTCGCATGGATTTCAAAATAAGCCTTCTACTTCGCATTGATTTTAATCTAAATCATCTGTTTCGGATGGATTTAAAGCTATCTCGTTTGTTTCGCATGCAGTTGAAGATAAATCATGTATATCACAAGTATTTGAAGCTAATCCATTTGTTTCGCTTGGATTCGAAGATCAGCCTTCTACTTCGCATTGATTTGAAGTTAAATCATATGTTTCGCATGGATTTGAAGCTAACACGTTCGTTTCACATGCAGTTGAAGCTAAATCATGTATGTCACAAGTATTTGAAGCTGAACCATTTGTTTCGCACGAATATCAGGCTAAACCATGTGTTTGGATTGAATTTGAAGCTAAATCATGCGTTTCGCATAGATTTGAAGCTAACTCATTTGTTACGCATGCAGTTGAAGCTGAATCATGTATATACCAAGTATTTGAAGCTCAACCATTTGATTCGCATGGATTTGAAGATAAGCCTTCTACTTCGCATTGATTTTAATCTAAATCATGTGTTTCGCATGCATTTGAAGCTAATCGTTTGTATCGCATGGAGTTGAAGCTAAATCATGTATATCACAAGTATTTGCAGCTAAACCATTTGATTCGCATGGATTTCAAAATAAGCCTTCTACTTCGCATTGATTTTAATCTAAATCATCTGTTTCGGATGGATTTAAAGCTATCACGTTTTCTTCGCATGCAGTTGAAGATAAATCATGTATATCACAGGTATTTGAAGCTAAACCATTTGTTTCGCATGGATTCGAATATAAGCCTTCTAAATCGCATTGATGTCAAGCTAAATCATATGTTTCGCATAGATTTGAAGCTAACTCGCTAATTTTGCATACTGTTGAAGCTTATTCATGTATATCACAAGTATTTGAAGCTAAACCATTTGTTTCGCAAGGATTCGAAGATCAGCCTTTTACTTCGCATTGATAAGAAGCTAACTCATGTGTTTCGCATGGATTTAAAGCTAACTCGTTTGTTTCGCATGCAATTGAAGCTAAATCATGTATATTACAATTATTTGAAGCTAAACCATTTGATTCGCATGGATTTCAAAATAAGCCTTCTACTTCGCATTGATTTTAATCTAAATCATCTGTTTCGGATGGATTTAAAGCTATCTCGTTTGTTTCGCATGCAGTTGAAGATAAATCATGTATATCACAAGTATTTGAAGCTAATCCATTTGTTTCGCTTGGATTCGAAGATCAGCCTTCTACTTCGCATTGATTTGAAGTTAAATCATATGTTTCGCATGGATTTGAAGCTAACACGTTCGTTTCACATGCAGTTGAAGCTAAATCATGTATGTCACAAGTATTTGAAGCTGAACCATTTGTTTCGCACGAATATCAGGCTAAACCATGTGTTTGGATTGAATTTGAAGCTAAATCATGCGTTTCGCATAGATTTGAAGCTAACTCATTTGTTACGCATGCAGTTGAAGCTGAATCATGTATATACCAAGTATTTGAAGCTCAACCATTTGATTCGCATGGATTTGAAGATAAGCCTTCTACTTCGCATTGATTTTAATCTAAATCATGTGTTTCGCATGCATTTGAAGCTAATCGTTTGTATCGCATGGAGTTGAAGCTAAATCATGTATATCACAAGTATTTGCAGCTAAACCATTTGATTCGCATGGATTTCAAAATAAGCCTTCTACTTCGCATTGATTTTAATCTAAATCATCTGTTTCGGATGGATTTAAAGCTATCACGTTTTCTTCGCATGCAGTTGAAGATAAATCATGTATATCACAGGTATTTGAAGCTAAACCATTTGTTTCGCATGGATTCGAATATAAGCCTTCTAAATCGCATTGATGTCAAGCTAAATCATATGTTTCGCATAGATTTGAAGCTAACTCGCTAATTTTGCATACTGTTGAAGCTTATTCATGTATATCACAAGTATTTGAAGCTAAACCATTTGTTTCGCAAGGATTCGAAGATCAGCCTTTTACTTCGCATTGATAAGAAGCTAACTCATGTGTTTCGCATGGATTTGAAGATAACTCGTTAGTTTTGCATGCTGTTGAAGCTAGATCATGTATATCACAAGTATTTGAAGCTAAACCATTTGTTTCGCAAGGATACGAAGATCAGCCTTCTACTTCGCATTGATAAGAAGCAAAATCATGTGTTTCGCATGGATTTGAAGCTAACTCGTTCGTTTCGCTTGCATTTGAAGCTAAATCATGCACATCACAAGTATTTGAAGCTGAACCACTTGTTTCGCATGGATTTGAAGATAAGACTTCTACTTCGCATTGATTTGAAGCTAAATCATGTGTGTCGAATGGATTTGAAGCTAACTCGATTGTTTCGCATGCAATTGAAGCTACATCATGTATATCACAATTATTTGAAGCTAAACCATTTGATTCGCATGGATTTCAAAATAAGCCTTCTACTTCGCATTGATTTTAATCTAAATCATCTGTTTCGGATGGATTTAAAGCTATCTCGTTTGTTTCGCATGCAGTTGAAGATAAATCATGTATATCACAAGTATTTGAAGCTAATCCATTTGTTTCGCGTGGATTCGAAGATCAGCCTTCTACTTCGCATTGATTTGAAGTTAAATCATATGTTTCGCATGGATTTGAAGCTAATCGTTTGTATCGCATGCAGTTGAAGCTAAATCATGTATATCCCAAGTATTTGAAGCTCAACCATTTGATTCGCATGGATTTCAAAATAAGCCTTCTACTTTGCATTGATTTTAATCTAAATCATGTGTTTCGCATGCATTTGAAGCTAATCGTTTGTATCGCATGGAGTTGAAGCTAAATCATGTATATCACAAGTATTTGCAGCTAAACCATTTGATTCGCATGGATTTGATGCAATGCCATCTACTTCGCTTTTATTTGAAACTGAATCATGTGTTTCTCTTGAATTTGAAGCTAACTAGTTTGTTTCGTAATGCAGTTGAAGCTAAATCATGTATATCACAATTATTTGAAGCTAAACCATTTGATTCGCATGGATTTCAAAATAAGCCTTCTACTTCGCATTGATTTTAATCTAAATCATCTGTTTCGCATGGATTAAAAGCTATCTCGTTTGTTTCGCATGCAGTTGAAGATAAATCATGTATATCACAGGTATTTGAAGCTAAACCAGTTGTTTCGCATGGATTCGAAGATAAGCCTTCTAAATCGCATTGATTTCAAGCTAAATCATGTGTTTCGCATGGATTTGAAGCTAACTCGCTAGTTTTGCATGCTGTTGAAGCTTATTCATGAACATCACAAGTATTTGAAGCTAAACCATTTGTTTCGCAAGGATTCGAAGATCAACCTTCTACTTCGCATTGATAAGAAGCAAAATCATGTGTTTCGCATGGATTTGAAGCTAACTCGTTCGTTTCGCCTGCATTTGAATCTAAATCATGCACATCACAAGTATTTGAAGCTGAACCACTTGTTTCGCATGGATTCGAAGATCAGCCTTCTACTTCGCATTGATTTGAAGTTAAATCATATGTTTCGCATGGATTTGAAGCTAATCGTTTGTATCGCATGCAGTTGAAGCTAAATCATGTATATCACAAGTATTTGAAGCTAAACCATTTGATTCGCATGGATTTGATGCTATTCCATCTACTTCGCTTTTATTTCAAACTGAATCATGTGTTTCTCTTGAATCTGAAGCTAACACGTTCGTTTCACATGCAGTTGAAGCTAAATCATGTATGTCACAAGTATTTGAAGCTGAACCATTTGTTTCGCACGAATATCAGGCTAAACCATGTGTTTGGAATGAATTTGAAGCTAAATCATGTGTTTCGCATAGATTTGAAGCTAACTCATTTGTTACGCATGCAGTTGAAGCTGAATCATGTATATCCCAAGTATTTGAAGCTCAACCATTTGATTCGCATGGATTTGAAGATAAGCCTTCTACTTCGCATTGATTTTAATCTAAATCATGTGTTTCGCATGCATTTGAAGCTAATCGTTTGTATCGCATGGAGTTGAAGCTAAATCATGTATATCACAAGTATTCGCAGCTAAACCATTTGATTCGCATGGATTTGATGCAATGCCATCTACTTCGCTTTTATTTGAAACTGAATCATGTGTTTCTCTTGAATTTGAAGCTAACTAGTTTGTTTCGTAATGCAGTTGAAGCTAAATCATGTATATCACAATTATTTGAAGCTAAACCATTTGATTCGCATGGATTTCAAAATAAGCCTTCTACTTCGCATTGATTTTAATCTAAATCATCTGTTTCGCATGGATTTAAAGCTATCTCGTTTGTTTCGCATGCAGTTGAAGATAAATCATGTATATCACAAGTATTTGAAGCTAATCCATTTGTTTCGCGTGGATTCGAAGATCAGCCTTCTACTTCGCATTGATTTGAAGTTAAATCATATGTTTCGCATGGATTTGAAGCTAATCGTTTGTATCGCATGCAGTTGAAGCTAAATCATGAACATCACAAGTATTTGAAGCTAAACCATTTGTTTCGCAAGGATTCGAAGATCAACCTTCTACTTCGCATTGATAAGAAGCAAAATCATGTGTTTCGCATGGATTTGAAGCTAACTCGTTCGTTTCGCCTGCATTTGAATCTAAATCATGCACATCACAAGTATTTGAAGCTGAACCACTTGTTTCGCATGGATTCGAAGATCAGCCTTCTACTTCGCATTGATTTGAAGTTAAATCATATGTTTCGCATGGATTTGAAGCTAATCGTTTGTATCGCATGCAGTTGAAGCTAAATCATGTATATCACAAGTATTTGAAGCTAAACCATTTGATTCGCATGGATTTGATGCTATTCCATCTACTTCGCTTTTATTTCAAACTGAATCATGTGTTTCTCTTGAATCTGAAGCTAACACGTTCGTTTCACATGCAGTTGAAGCTAAATCATGTATGTCACAAGTATTTGAAGCTGAACCATTTGTTTCGCACGAATATCAGGCTAAACCATGTGTTTGGAATGAATTTGAAGCTAAATCATGTGTTTCGCATAGATTTGAAGCTAACTCATTTGTTACGCATGCAGTTGAAGCTGAATCATGTATATCCCAAGTATTTGAAGCTCAACCATTTGATTCGCATGGATTTGAAGATAAGCCTTCTACTTCGCATTGATTTTAATCTAAATCATGTGTTTCGCATGCATTTGAAGCTAATCGTTTGTATCGCATGGAGTTGAAGCTAAATCATGTATATCACAAGTATTCGCAGCTAAACCATTTGATTCGCATGGATTTGATGCAATGCCATCTACTTCGCTTTTATTTGAAACTGAATCATGTGTTTCTCTTGAATTTGAAGCTAACTAGTTTGTTTCGTAATGCAGTTGAAGCTAAATCATGTATATCACAATTATTTGAAGCTAAACCATTTGATTCGCATGGATTTCAAAATAAGCCTTCTACTTCGCATTGATTTTAATCTAAATCATCTGTTTCGCATGGATTTAAAGCTATCTCGTTTGTTTCGCATGCAGTTGAAGATAAATCATGTATATCACAAGTATTTGAAGCTAATCCATTTGTTTCGCGTGGATTCGAAGATCAGCCTTCTACTTCGCATTGATTTGAAGTTAAATCATATGTTTCGCATGGATTTGAAGCTAATCGTTTGTATCGCATGCAGTTGAAGCTAAATCATGTATATCACAAGTATTTGAAGCTAAACCATTTGATTCGCATGGATTTGATGCTATGCCATCTACTTCGCTTTTATTTGAAACTGAATCATGTGTTTCTCTTGAATTTGAAGCTAACACGTTCGTTTCGCTTGCATTTGAAGCTAAATCATGCACATCACAAGTATTTGAAGCTGAACCACTTGTTTCGCATGGATTTCAAAATAAGCCTTCTACTTCGCATTGATTTTAATCTAAATAATCTGTTTCGGATGGATTTAAAGCTATCTCATTTTTTTCGCATGCAGTTGAAGATAAATCATGTATATCACAGGTATTTGAAGCTAAACCATTTGTTTCGCATGGATTCGAATATAAGCCTCCTAAATCGCATTGATGTCAAGCTAAATCATATGTTTCGCATAGATTTGAAGCTAACTCGCTAATTTTGCATGCCGTTGAAGCTTATTCATGTATATCACAAGTATTTGAAGCTAAACCATTTGATTCGCATGGATTTCAAAATAAGCCTTCTACTTCGCATTGATTTTAATCTAAATCATCTGTTTCGGATGGATTTAAAGCTATCTCGTTTTTTTCGCATGCAGTTGAAGATAAATCATGTATATCACAGGTATTTGAAGCTAAACCATTTGTTTCGCATGGATTCGAATATAAGCCTTCTAAATCGCATTGATGTCAAGCTAAATCATATGTTTCGCATAGATTTGAAGCTAACTCGCTAATTTTGCATGCTGTTGAAGCTTATTCATGTATATCACAAGTATTTGAAGCTAAACCATTTGTTTCGCAAGGATTCGAAGATCAGCCTTCTACTTCGCATTGATAAGAAGCTAACTCATGTGTTTCGCATGGATTTGAAGCTAACTCGTTAGTTTTGCATGCTGTTGAAGCTAAATCATGTATATCACAAGTATTTGAAGCTAAACCATTTGTTTCGCAAGGATACGAAGAGCAGCCTTCTACTTCGCATTGATAAGAAGCAAAATCATGCGTTTCGCATGGATTTGAAGCTAACTCGTTCGTTTCGCTTGCATTTGAAGCTAAATCATGAACATCACATGTATTTGAAGCTGAACCACTTGTTTCGCATGGATTTGAAGATAAGCCTTCTACTTCGCATTGATTTGAAGCTAAATCATGTGTTTCGAATGGATTTGAAGCTAACTCGTTTGTTTCGCAAGCAATTGAAGCTAAATCATGTATATCACAATTATTTGAAGCTAAACCATTTGATTCGCATGGATTTCAAAATAAGCCTTCTACTTCGCATTGATTTTAATCTAAATCATCTGTTTCGGATGGATTTAAAGCTATCTCGTTTGTTTCGCATGCAGTTTAAGATAAATCATGTATATCACAAGTATTTGAAGCTAATCCATTTGTTTCGCGTGGATTCGAAGATCAGCCTTCTACTTCGCATTGATTTGAAGTTAAATCATATGTTTCGCATGGATTTGAAGCTAATCGATTGTATCGCATGCAGTTGAAGCTAAATCATGTATATCACAAGTATTTGAAGCTAAACCATTTGATTCGCATGGATTTGATGCTATGCCATCTACTTCGCTTTTATTTGAAACTGAATCATGTGTTTCTCTTGAATTTGAAGCTAACACGTTCGTTTCACATGCAGTTGAAGCTAAATCATGTATGTCACAAGTATTTGAAGCTGAACCATTTGTTTCGCACGAATATCAGGCTAAACCATGTGTTTGGAATGAATTTGAAGATAAATCATGTGTTTCGCATAGATTTGAAGCTAACTAATTTGTTACGCATGCAGTTGAAGCTGAATCATGTATATCCCAAGTATTTGAAGCTCAACCATTTGATTCGCATGGATTTGAAGATAAGCCTTCTACTTCGCATTGATTTTAATCTAAATCATGTGTTTCGCATGCATTTGAAGCTAATCGTTTGTATCGCATGGAGTTGAAGCTAAATCATGTATATCACAAGTATTCGCAGCTAAACCATTTGATTCGCATGGATTTGATGCACTGCCATCTACTTCGCTTTTATTTGAAACTGAATCATGTGTTTCTCTTGAATTTGAAGCTAACTAGTTTGTTTCGTAATGCAGTTGAAGCTAAATCATGTATATCACAATTATTTGAAGCTAAACCATTTGATTCGCATGGATTTCAAAATAAGCCTTCTACTTCGCATTGATTTTAATCTAAATCATCTGTTTCGCATGGATTTAAAGCTATCTCGTTTGTTTCGCATGCAGTTGAAGATAAATCATGTATATCACAAGTATTTGAAGCTAATCCATTTGTTTCGCGTGGATTCGAAGATCAGCCTTCTACTTCGCATTGATTTGAAGTTAAATCATATGTTTCGCATGGATTTGAAGCTAATCGTTTGTATCGCATGCAGTTGAAGCTAAATCATGTATATCACAAGTATTTGAAGCTAAACCATTTGATTCGCATGGATTTGATGCTATGCCATCTACTTCGCTTTTATTTGAAACTGAATCATGTGTTTCTCTTGAATTTGAAGCTAACACGTTCGTTTCACATGCAGTTGAAGCTAAATCATGTATGTCACAAGTATTTGAAGCTGAACCATTTGTTTCGCACGAATATCAGGCTAAACCATGTGGTTGGAATGAATTTGAAGCTAAATCATGTGTTTCGCATAGATTTGAAGCTAACTCATTTGTTACGCATGCAGTTGAAGCTGAATCATGTATATCCCAAGTATTTGAAGCTCAACCAGTTGATTCGCATGGATTTCAAAATAAGCCTTCTACTTGCATTGATTTTAATCTAAATCATCTGTTTCGGATGGATTTAAAGCTATCTCGTTTGTTTCGCATGCAGTTGAAGATAAATCATGTATATCACAAGTATTTGAAGCTCAACCATTTGATTCGCATGGATTTCAAAATAAGCCTTCTACTTCGCATTGATTTGAAGCGAAATCATGTGTTTCGCTTGGATTTCAAGCTAACTCGTTTGTTTCGCATGCAATTGAAGCTAAATAATGTATAAAACAAGTATTTGAAGCTAAACCATTTGTTTCGCATGGATTCGAAGATCAGCCATCTACCTCGTATTGATTTAAAGCTAAATCATGTTTTTCGCATGGATTTGAAGCTAACTCGTTTGTATCGCATGCAGTTGAAGCCAAATCATGTATATCACAATTATTTGAAGCTAAACCACTTGATTCGCATGGATTTCAAAATAAGCCTTCTACTTCGCATTGATTTTAATCTAAATCATCTGTTTCGCATGGATTTAAAGCTATCTCGTTTGTTTCGCATGCAGTTGAAGATAAATCATGTATATCACAGGTATTTCAAGCTAAACCATTTGATTCGCATGGATTTGATGCTATGCCATCTACTTCGCTTTTATTTGAAACTGAATCATGTGTTTCTCTTGAATTTGAAGCTAACTCGTTCGTTTCACATGCAGTTGAAGCCAAATCATGTATGTCACAAGTATTTGAAGCTGAACCATTTGTTTCGCACGAATATCAGGCTAAACCATGTGTTTGGAATGAATTTGAAGCTAAATCATGTGTTTCGCATAGATTTGAAGCTAACTAATTTGTTACGCATGCAGTTGAAGCTGAATCATGTATATCCCAAGTATTTGAAGCTCAACCATTTGATTCTGAAGCTAACTCGTTCGTTTCGCTTGCATTTGAAGCTAAATCATGCAGATCACAAGTATTTGAAGCTGAACCACTTGTTTCGCATGGATTTGAAGATAAGCCTTCTACTTCGCATTGATTTGAAGCTAAATCATGTGTTTCGAATGGATTTGAAGCTAACTCGTTTGTTTCGCATGCAATTGAAGCTAAATCATGTATATCACAATTATTTGAAGCTAAACCATTTGATTCGCATGGATTTCAAAATAAGCCTTCTACCTCGCATTGATTTTAATCTAAATCATCTGTTTCGGATGGATTTAAAGCTATCTCGTTTGTTTCGCATGCAGTTGAAGATAAATCATGTATATCACAAGTATTTGAAGCTAATCCATTTGTTTCGCGTGGATTCGAAGATCAGCCTTCTATTTCGCATTGATTTGAAGTTAAATCATATGTTTCGCATGGATTTGAAGCTAATCGTTTGTATCGCATGCAGTTGAAGCTAAATCATGTATATCACAAGTATTTGAAGCTAAACCATTTGATTCGCATGGATTTGATGCTATGCCATCTACTTCGCTTTTATTTGAAACTGAATCATGTGTTTCTCTTGAATTTGAAGCTAACACGTTCGTTTCACATGCAGTTGAAGCTAAATCATGTATGTCACAAGTATTGGAAGCTGAACCATTTGTTTCGCACGAATATCAGGCTAAACCATGTGTTTGGAATGAATTTGAAGCTAAATCATGTGTTTCGCATAGATTTGAAGCTAACTCATTTGTTACGCATGCAGTTGAATCTGAATCATGCATATCCCAAGTATTTGAAGCTCAACCATTTGATTCGCATGGATTTGAAGATAAGCCTTCTACTTCGCATTGATTTTAATCTAAATCATGTGTTTCGCATGCATTTGAAGCTAATCGTTTGTATCGCATGGAGTTGAAGCTAAATCATGTATATCACAAGTATTTGCAGCTAAACCATTTGATTCGCATGGATTTGATGCAATGCCATCTACTTCGCTTTTATTTGAAACTGAATCATGTGTTTCTCTTGAATTTGAAGCTAACTAGTTTGTTTCGTAATGCAGTTGAAGCTAAATCATGTATATCACAATTATTTGAAGCTAAACCATTTGATTCGCACGGATTTCAAAATAAGCCTTCTACTTCGCATTGATTTTGATCTAAATCATCTGTTTCGCATGGATTAAAAGCTATCTCGTTTGTTTCGCATGCAGTTGAAGATAAATCATGTATATCACAGGTATTTGAAGCTAAACCAGTTGTTTCGCATGGATTCGAAGATAAGCCTTCTAAATCGCATTGATTTCAAGCTAAATCATGTGTTTCGCATGGATTTGAAGCTAACTCGCTAGTTTTGCATGCTGTTGAAGCTTATTCATGTATATCACAAGTATTTGAAGCTAAACCATTTGTTACGCAAGGATTCGAAGATCAGCCTTCTACTTCGCATTGATAAGAAGCTAACTCATGTGTTTCGCATGGATTTGAAGCTAACTCGTTAGTTTTGCATGCTGTTGAAGCTAAATCATGTATATCACAAGTATTTGAAGCTAAACCATTTGTTTCGCAAGGATACGAAGATCAGCCTTCTACTTCGCATTGATAAGAAGCAAAATCATGTGTTTCGCATGGATTTGAAGCTAACTCGTTCGTTTCGCTTGCATTTGAAGCTAAATCATGCACATCACAAGTATTTGAAGCTGAACCACTTGTTTCGCATGGATTTGAAGATAAGCCTTCTACTTCGCATTGATTTGAAGCTAAATCATGTGTGTCGAATGGATTTGAAGCTAACTCGATTGTTTCGCATGCAATTGAAGCTACATCATGTATATCACAATTATTTGAAGCTAAACAATTTGATTCGCATGGATTTCAAAATAAGCCTTCTACTTGGCATTGATTTTAATCTAAATCATCTGTTTCGGATGGATTTAAAGCTATCTCGTTTTTTTCGCATGCAGTTGAAGATAAATCATGTATATCACAGGTATTTGAAGCTAAACCAGTTGTTTCGCATGGATTCGAAGATAAGCCTTCTAAATCGCATTGATTTCAAGCTAAATCATGTGATTCGCATGGATTTGAAGCTAATCGTTTGTATCGCATGCAGTTGAAGCTAAATCATGTATATCACAAGTATTTGAAGCTAAACCATTTGATTCGCATGGATTTGATGCTATGCCATTTACTTCGCTTTTATTTGAAACTGAATCATGTGTTTCTCTTGAATTTGAAGCTAACTAGTTTGTTTCGTAATGCAGTTGAAGCTAAATCATGTATATCACAATTATTTGAAGCTAAACCATTTGATTCGCATGGATTTCAAAATAAGCCTTCTACTTCGCATTGATTTTAATCTAAATCATCTGTTTCGCATGCATTTAAACCTATCTCGTTTGTTTCGCATGCAGTTGAAGATAAATCATGTATATCACAGGTATATGAAGCTAAACCAGTTGTTTCGCATGGATTCGAAGATAAGCCTTCTAAATCGCATTGATTTCAAGCTAAATCATGTGATTCGCATGGATTTGAAGCTAACTCGCTAGTTTTGCATGCTGTTGAAGCTTATTCATGTACATCACAAGTATTTGAAGTTAAACCATTTGTTTCGCAAGGATTCGAAGATCGGCCTTCTACTTCGCATTGATAAGAAGCTAAATCATGTGTTTCGCTTGGATTTCAAGCTAACCCGTTTGTTTCGCATGCAACTGAAGCTAAATCATGTATATCACAATTATTTGAAGCTAAACCATTTGATTCGCATGGATTTCAAAATAAGCCTTCTACTTCGCATTGATTTTAATCTAAATCATCTGTTTCGGATGGATTTAAAGCTATCTCGTTTTTTTCGCATGCAGTTGAAGATAAATCATGTATATCACAGGTATTTGAAGCTAAACCATTTGTTTCGCATGGATTCGAATATAAGCCTTCTAAATCGCATTGATGTCAAGCTAAATCATATGTTTCGCATAGATTTGAAGCTAACTCGCTAATTTTGCATGCTGTTGAAGCTTATTCATGTTTATCACAAGTATTTGAAGCTAAACCATTTGTTTCGCAAGGATTCGAAGATCAGCCTTCTACTTCGCATTGATAAGAAGCTAACTCATGTGTTTCGGATGGATTTGAAGCTAACTCGTTAGTTTTGCATGCTGTTGAAGCTAAATCATGTATATCACAAGTATTTGAAGCTAAACCATTTGTTTCGCAAGGTTACGAAGATCAGCCTTCTACTTCGCATTGATTTGAAACTAAATCATGTGTTTCGCTTGGATTTCAAGCTAACTCGTTTGTTACGCATGCAGTTGAAGCTGAATCATGTATATCCCAAGTATTTGAAGCTCAACAATTTGATTCGCATGAATTTCAAAATAAGCCTTCTACTTCGCATTGATTTGAAGCGAAATCATGTGTTTCGCTTGGATTTCAAGCTAACTCGTTTTTTTCGCATGCAATTGAAGCTAAATAATGTATCAAACAAGTATTTGAAGCTAAACCATTTGTTTCGCATGGATTCGAAGATCAGCCATCTACCTCGTATTGATTTAAATCTAAATCATGTTTTTCGCATGGATTTGAAGCTAACTCGTTTGTATCGCATGCAGTTGAAACCAAATCATGTATATCACAATTATTTGAAGCTAAACCACTTGATTCGCATGGATTTCAAAATAAGCCTTCTACTTCGCATTGATTTTAATCTAAATCATCTGTTTCGCATGGATTTAAAGCTATCTCGTTTGTTTCGCATGCAGTTGAAGATAAATCATGTATATCACAGGTATTTCAAGCTAAACCATTTGATTCGCATGGATTTGATGCTATGCCATCTACTTCGCTTTTATTTGAAACTGAATCATGTGTTTCTCTTGAATTTGAAGCTAACTCGTTCGTTTCACATGCAGTTGAAGCTCAATCATGAATGTCACAAGTATTTGAAGCTGAACCATTTGTTTCGCACGAATATCAGGCTAAACCATGTGTTTGGAATGAATTTGGAGCTAAATCATGTGTTTCGCATAGATTTGAAGCTAACTAATTTGTTACGCATGCAGTTGAAGCTGAATCATGTATATCCCAAGTATTTGAAGCTCAACCATTTGATTCTGAAGCTAACTCGTTCGTTTCGCTTGCATTTGAAGCTAAATCATGCAGATCACAAGTATTTGAAGCTGAACCACTTGTTTCGCATGGATTTGAAGATAAGCCTTCTACTTCGCATTGATTTGAAGCTAAATCATGTGTTTCGAATGGATTTGAAGCTAACTCGTTTGTTTCGCATGCAATTGAAGCTAAATCATGTATATCACAATTATTTGAAGCTAAATAATTTGATTCGCATGGATTTCAAAATAAGCCTTCTACTTCGCATTGATTTTAATCTAAATCATCTGTTTCGGATGGATTTAAAGCTATCTCGTTTGTTTCGCATGCAGTTGAAGATAAATCATGTATATCACAAGTATTTGAAGCTAATCCATTTGTTTCGCGTGGATTCGAAGATCAGCCTTCTATTTCGCATTGATTTGAAGTTAAATCATATGTTTCGCGTGGATTTGAAGCTAATCGTTTGTATCGCATGCAGTTGAAGCTAAATCATGTATATCACAAGTATTTGAAGCTAAACCATTTGATTCGCATGGATTTGATGCTATGCCATCTACTTCGCTTTTATTTGAAACTGAATCATGTGTTTCTCTTGAATTTGAAGCTAACACGTTCGTTTCACATGCAGTTGAAGCTAAATCATGTATGTCACAAGTATTGGAAGCTGAACCATTTGTTTCGCACGAATATCAGGCTAAACCATGTGTTTGGAATGAATTTGAAGCTAAATCATGTGTTTCGCATAGATTTGAAGCTAACTCATTTGTTACGCATGCAGTTGAATCTGAATCATGCATATCCCAAGTATTTGAAGCTCAACCATTTGATTCGCATGGATTTGAAGATAAGCCTTCTACTTCGCATTGATTTTAATCTAAATCATGTGTTTCGCATGCATTTGAAGCTAATCGTGTGTATCGCATGGAGTTGAAGCTAAATCATATATATCACAAGTATTTGCAGCTAAACCATTTGATTCGCATGGATTTGATGCAATGCCATCTACTTCGCTTTTATTTGAAACTGAATCATGTGTTTCTCTTGAATTTGAAGCTAACTAGTTTGTTTCGTAATGCAGTTGAAGCTAAATCATGTATATCACAATTATTTGAAGCTAAACCATTTGATTCGCACGGATTTCAAAATAAGCCTTCTACTTCGCATTGATTTTGATCTAAATCATCTGTTTCGCATGGATTAAAAGCTATCTCGTTTGTTTCGCATGCAGTTGAAGATAAATCATGTATATCACAGGTATTTGAAGCTAAACCAGTTGTTTCGCATGGATTCGAAGATAAGCCTTCTAAATCGCATTGATTTCAAGCTAAATCATGTGTTTCGCATGGATTTGAAGCTAACTCGCTAGTTTTGCATGCTGTTGAAGCTTATTCATGTACATCACAAGTATTTGAAGCTAAACCATTTGTTTCGCAAGGATTCGAAGATCAGCCTTCTACTTCGCATTGATAAGAAGCTAAATCATGTGTTTCGCTTGGATTTCAAGCTAACTCGTTTGTTTCGCATGCAATTGAAGTTAAATCATGTATATCACAATTATTTTAAGCTAAACCATTTGATTCGCATGGATTTCAAAATAAGCCTTCTACTTCGCATTGATTTTAATCTAAATCATCTGTTTCGGATGGATTTAAAGCTATCTCGTTTTTTTCGCATGCAGTTGAAGATATATCATGTATATCACAGGTATTTGAAGCTAAACCATTTGTTTTTCATGGATTCGAATATAAGCCTTCTAAATCGCATTGATGTCAAGCTAAATCATATGTTTCGCATAGATTTGAAGCTAACTCGCTAATTTTGCATGCTGTTGAAGCTTATTCATGTATATCACAAGTATTTGAAGCTAAACCATTTGTTTCGCAAGGATTCGAAGATCAGCCTTCTACTTCGCATTGATAAGAAGCTAACTCATGTGTTTCGCATGGATTTGAAGCTAACTCGTTAGTTTTGCATGCTGTTGAAGCTAAATCATGTATATCACAAGTATTTGAAGCTAAACCATTTGTTTCGCAAGGATACGAAGATCAGCCTTCTACTTCGCATTGATAAGAAGCAAAATCATGTGTTTCGCATGGATTTGAAGCTAACTCGTTCGTTTCGCTTGCATTTGAAGCTAAATCATGCACATCACAAGTATTTGAAGCTGAACCACTTGTTTCGCATGGATTTGAAGATAAGCCTTCTACTTCGCATTGATTTGAAGCTAAATCATGTGTGTCGAATGGATTTGAAGCTAACTCGATTGTTTCGCATGCAATTGAAGCTACATCATGTATATCACAATTATTTGAAGCTAAACCATTTGATTCGCATGGATTTCAAAATAAGCCTTCTACTTCGCATTGATTTTAATCTAAATCATCTGTTTCGGATGGATTTAAAGCTATCTCGTTTTTTTCGCATGCAGTTGAAGATAAATCATGTATATCACAAGTATTTGAAGCTAATCCATTTGTTTCGCGTGGATTCGAAGATCAGCCTTCTACTTCGCATTGATTTGAAGTTAAATCATATGTTTCGCATGGATTTGAAGCTAATCGTTTGTATCGCATGCAGTTGAAGCTAAATCATGTATATCACAAGTATTTGAAGCTAAACCATTTGATTCGCATGGATTTGATGCTATGCCATCTACTTCGCTTTTATTTGAAACTGAATCATGTGTTTCTCTTGAATTTGAAGCTAACACGTTCGTTTCACATGCAGTTGAAGCTAAATCATGTATGTCACAAGTATTTGAAGCTGAACCATTTGTTTCGCACGAATATCAGGCTAAACCATATGTTTGGATTGAATTTGAAGCTAAATCATGCGTTTCGCATAGATTTGAAGCTAACTCATTTGTTACGCATGCAGTTGAAGCTGAATCATGTATATCCTAAGTATTTGAAGCTCAACCATTTGATTCGCATGGATTTGAAGATAAGCCTTCTACTTCGCATTGATTTTAATCTAAATCATGTGTTTCGCATGCATTTGAAGCTAATCGTTTGTATCGCATGGAGTTGAAGCTAAATCATGTATATCACAAGTATTTGCAGCTAAACCATTTGATTCGCATGGTTTTGATGCAATGCCATCAACTTCTCTTTTATTTGAAACTGAATCATGTGTTTCTCTTGAATTTGAAGCTAACTAGTTTGTTTCGTAATGCAGTTGAAGCTAAATCATGTATATCACAATTATTTGAAGCTAAACCATTTGATTCGCATGGATTTCAAAATAAACCTTCTACTTCGCATTGATTTTAATCTAAATCATCTGTTTCGCATAGATTTAAAGCTATCTCGTTTGTTTCGCATGCAGTTGAAGATAAATCATGTATATTACAGGTATTTGAAGCTAAACCAGTTGTTTCGCAAGGATTCGAAGATAAGCCTTCTAAATCGCATTGATTTCAAGCTAAATCATGTGTTTCGCATGGATTTGAAGCTAACTCGTTTGTTTCGCATGCAATTGAAGCTAAATCATGTATATCACAATTATTTGAAGCTAAACCATTTGATACGCATGGATTTCAAAATAAGCCTTCTACTTCGCATTGATTTTAATCTAAATCATCTGTTTCGGATGGATTTAAAGCTATCTCGTTTTTTTCGCATGCAGTTGAAGATATATCATGTATATCACAGGTATTTGAAGCTAAACCATTTGTTTCTCATGGATTCGAATATAAGCCTTCTAAATCGCATTGATGTCAAGCTAAATCATATGTTTCGCATAGATTTGAAGCTAACTCGCTAATTTTGCATGCTGTTGAAGCTTATTCATGTATATCACAAGTATTTGAAGCTAAACCATTTGTTTCGCAAGGATTCGAAGATCAGCCTTCTACTTCGCATTGATAAGAAGCTAACTCATGTGTTTCGCTTGGATTTGAAGCTAACTCGTTAGTTTTGCATGCTGTTGAAGCTAAATCATGTATATCACAAGTATTTGAAGCTAAACCATTTGTTTCGCAAGGATACGAAGATCAGCCTTCTACTTCGCATTGATAAGAAGCAAAATCATGTGTTTCGCATGGATTTGAAGCTAACTCGTTCGTTTCGCTTGCATTTGAAGCTAAATCATGCACATCACAAGTATTTGAAGCTGAACCACTTGTTTCGCTTGGATTTGAAGATAAGCCTTCTACTTCGCATTGATTTGAAGCTAAATCATGTGTGTCGAATGGATTTGAAGCTAACTCGATTGTTTCGCATGCAATTGAAGCTACATCATGTATATCACAATTATTTGAAGCTAAACCATTTGATTCGCATGGATTTCAAAATAAGCCTTCTACTTCGCATTGATTTTAATCTAAATCATCTGTTTCGGATGGATTTAAAGCTATCTCGTTTTTTTCGCATGCAGTTGAAGATAAATCATGTATATCACAAGTATTTGAAGCTAATCCATTTGTTTCGCGTGGATTCGAAGATCAGTCTTCTACTTCGCATTGATTTGAAGTTAAATCATATGTTTCGCATGGATTTGAAGCTAATCGTTTGTATCGCATGCAGTTGAAGCTAAATCATGTATATCACAAGTATTTGAAGCTAAACCATTTGATTCGCATGGATTTGATGCTATGCCATCTACTTCGCTTTTATTTGAAACTGAATCATGTGTTTCTCTTGAATTTGAAGCTAACACGTTCGTTTCACATGCAGTTGAAGCTAAATCATGTATGTCACAAGTATTTGAAGCTGAACCATTTGTTTCGCACGAATATCAGGCTAAACCATGTGTTTGGATTGAATTTGAAGCTAAATCATGCGTTTCGCATAGATTTGAAGCTAACTCATTTGTTACGCATGCAGTTGAAGCTGAATCATGTATATCCTAAGTATTTGAAGCTCAACCATTTGATTCGCATGGATTTGAAGATAAGCCTTCTACTTCGCATTGATTTTAATCTAAATCATGTGTTTCGCATGCATTTGAAGCTAATCGTTTGTATCGCATGGAGTTGAAGCTAAATCATGTATATCACAAGTATTTGCAGCTAAACCATTTGATTCGCATGGTTTTGATGCAATGCCATCAACTTCGCTTTTATTTGAAACTGAATCATGTGTTTCTCTTGAATTTAAAGCTAACTAGTTTGTTTCGTAATGCAGTTGAAGCTAAATCATGTATATCACAATTATTTGAAGCTAAACCATTTGATTCGCATGGATTTCAAAATAAACCTTCTACTTCGCATTGATTTTAATCTAAATCATCTGTTTCGCATAGATTTAAAGCTATCTCGTTTGTTTCGCATGCAGTTGAAGATAAATCATGTATATTACAGGTATTTGAAGCTAAACCAGTTGTTTCGCAAGGATTCGAAGATAAGCCTTCTAAATCGCATTGATTTCAAGCTAAATCATGTGTTTCGCATGGATTTGAAGCTAACTCGCTAGTTTTGCATGCTGTTGAAGCTTATTCATGTACATCACAAGTATTTGAAGCTAAACCATTTGTTTCGCAAGGATTCGAAGATCAGCCTTCTACTTCGCATTGATAAGAAGCTAAATCATGTGTTTCGCTTGGATTTCAAGCTAACTCGTTTGTTTCGCATGCAATTGAAGCTAAATCATGTATATCACAATTATTTGAAGCTAAACCATTTGATTCGCATGGATTTCAAAATAAGCCTTCTACTTCGCATTGATTTTAATCTAAATCATCTGTTTCGGATGGATTTAAAGCTATCTCGTTTTTTTCGCATGCAGTTGAAGATATATCATGTATATCACAGGTATTTGAAGCTAAACCATTTGTTTCTCATGGATTCGAATATAAGCCTTCTAAATCGCATTGATGTCAAGCTAAATCATATGTTTCGCATAGATTTGAAGCTAACTCGCTAATTTTGCATGCTGTTGAAGCTTATTCATGTATATCACAAGTATTTGAAGCTAAACCATTTGTTTCGCAAGGATTCGAAGATCAGCCTTCTACTTCGCATTGATAAGAAGCTAACTCATGTGTTTCGCTTGGATTTGAAGCTAACTCGTTAGTTTTGCATGCTGTTGAAGCTAAATCATGTATATCACAAGTATTTGAAGCTAAACCATTTGTTTCGCAAGGATACGAAGATCAGCCTTCTACTTCGCATTGATAAGAAGCAAAATCATGTGTTTCGCATGGATTTGAAGCTAACTCGTTCGTTTCGCTTGCATTTGAAGCTAAATCATGCACATCACAAGTATTTGAAGCTGAACCACTTGTTTCGCATGGATTTGTAGATAAGCCTTCTACTTCGCATTGATTTGAAGCTAAATCATGTGTGTCGAATGGATTTGAAGCTAACTCGATTGTTTCGCATGCAATTGAAGCTACATCATGTATATCACAATTATTTGAAGCTAAACCATTTGATTCGCATGGATTTCAAAATAAGCCTTCTACTTCGCATTGATTTTAATCTAAATCATCTGTTTCGGATGGATTTAAAGCTATCTCGTTTTTTTCGCATGCAGTTGAAGATAAATCATGTATATCACAAGTATTTGAAGCTAATCCATTTGTTTCGCGTGGATTCGAAGATCAGCCTTCTACTTCGCATTGATTTGAAGTTAAATCATATGTTTCGCATGGATTTGAAGCTAATCGTTTGTATCGCATGCAGTTGAAGCTAAATCATGTATATCACAAGTATTTGAAGCTAAACCATTTGATTCGCATGGATTTGATGCTATGCCATCTACTTCGCTTTTATTTGAAACTGAATCATGTGTTTCTCTTGAATTTGAAGCTAACACGTTCGTTTCACATGCAGTTGAAGCTAAATCATGTATGTCACAAGTATTTGAAGCTGAACCATTTGTTTCGCACGAATATCTGGCTAAACCATGTGTTTGGATTGAATTTGAAGCTAAATCATGCGTTTCGCATAGATTTGAAGCTAACTCATTTGTTACGCATGCAGTTGAAGCTGAATCATGTATATCCTAAGTATTTGAAGCTCAACCATTTGATTCGCATGGATTTGAAGATAAGCCTTCTACTTCGCATTGATTTTAATCTAAATCATGTGTTTCGCATGCATTTGAAGCTAATCGTTTGTATCGCATGGAGTTGAAGCTAAATCATGTATATCACAAGTATTTGCAGCTAAACCATTTGATTCGCATGGTTTTGATGCAATGCCATCAACTTCGCTTTTATTTGAAACTGAATCATGTGTTTCTCTTGAATTTAAAGCTAACTAGTTTGTTTCGTAATGCAGTTGAAGCTAAATCATGTATATCACAATTATTTGAAGCTAAACCATTTGATTCGCATGGATTTCAAAATAAACCTTCTACTTCGCATTGATTTTAATCTAAATCATCTGTTTCGCATGGATTTAAAGCTATCTCGTTTGTTTCGCATGCAGTTGAAGATAAATCATGTATATTACAGGTATTTGAAGCTAAACCAGTTGTTTCGCAAGGATTCGAAGATAAGCCTTCTAAATCGCATTGATTTCAAGCTAAATCATGTGTTTCGCATGGATTTGAAGCTAACTCGCTAGTTTTGCATGCTGTTGAAGCTTATTCATGTACATCACAAGTATTTGAAGCTAAACCATTTGTTTCGCAAGGATTCGAAGATCAGCCTTCTACTTCGCATTGATAAGAAGCTAAATCATGTGTTTCGCTTGGATTTCAAGCTAACTCGTTTGTTTCGCATGCAATTGAAGCTAAATCATGTATATCACAATTATTTGAAGCTAAACCATTTGATTCGCATGGATTTCAAAATAAGCCTTCTACTTCGCATTGATTTTAATCTAAATCATCTGTTTCGGATGGATTTAAAGCTATCTCGTTTTTTTCGCATGCAGTTGAAGATATATCATGTATATCACAGGTATTTGAAGCTAAACCATTTGTTTCTCATGGATTCGAATATAAGCCTTCTAAATCGCATTGATGTCAAGCTAAATCATATGTTTCGCATAGATTTGAAGCTAACTCGCTAATTTTGCATGCTGTTGAAGCTTATTCATGTATATCACAAGTATTTGAAGCTAAACCATTTGTTTCGCAAGGATACGAAGATCAGCCTTCTACTTCGCATTGATAAGAAGCAAAATCATGTGTTTCGCATGGATTTGAAGCTAACTCGTTCGTTTCGCTTGCATTTGAAGCTAAATCATGCACATCACAAGTATTTGAAGCTGAACTACTTGTTTCGCATGGATTTGAAGATAAGCCTTCTACTTCGCATTGATTTGAAGCTAAATCATGTGTTTCGCTTGGATTACAAGCTAACTCGTTTGTTTCGCATGCAACTGATGCTAAATCATGTATATCACAATTATTTGAAGCTAAACCATTTGTTTCGCATGGATTCGAATATAAGCCTTCTAAATCGCATTGATGTCAAGCTAAATCATATGTTTCGCATCGATTTGAAGCTAACTCGCTAATTTTGCATGCTGTTGAAGCTTATTCATGTATATCACAAGTATTTGAAGCTAAACCATTTGTTTCGCAAGGATTCGAAGATCAGCCTTCTACTTCGCATTGATTTGAAGCTAAATCATGTGTTTCGAATGGATTTGAAGCTAACTCGTTTGTTTCGCATGCAATTGAAGCTAAATCATGTATATCACAATTATTTGAAGCTAAACCTTTTGATTCGCATGGATTTCAAAATAAGCCTTCTACTTCGCACTGATTTTAATCTAAATCATCTGTTTCGGATGGATTTAAAGCTTTCTCGTTTGTTTCGCATGCAGTTGAAGATAAATCATGTATATCACAAGTATTTGAAGCTAATCCATTTGTTTCGCGTGGATTCGAAGATCAGCCTTCTACTTCGCATTGATTTGAAGTTAAATCATATGTTTCGCATGGATTTGAAGCTAATCGTTTGTATCGCATGCAGTTGAAGCTAAATCATGTATATCACAGGTATTTGAAGCTAAGCCATTTGTTTCGCAAGGATTCGAAGATCAGCCTTCTACTTCGCATTGATTTGAAGCTAAATCATGTGTTTCGCTTGGATTTCAAGCTAACTCGTTTGTTTCGCATGCAATTGAAGCTAAATCATGTATATCACAATTATTTGAAGCTAAACCATTTGATTCGCATGGATTTCAAAATAAGCCTTCTACTTCGCATTGATTTTAATCTATATCATTTGTTTCGGATGGATTTAAAGCTATCTCGTTTGTTTCGCATGCAGTTGAAGATAAATCATGTATATCACAAGTATTTGAAGCTAATCCATTTGTTTCGCGTGGATTCGAAGATCAGCCTTCTACTTCGCATTGATTTGAAGCTAAATCATGTGTTTCGAATGGATTTGAAGCTAACTCGTTCGTTTCGCTTGCATTTGAAGCTAAATCATGCACATCACAAGTATTTGAAGCTGAACCACTTGTTTCGCTTGGATTTGAAGATAAGCCTTCTACTTCGCATTGATTTGAAGCTAAATCATGTGTGTCGAATGGATTTGAAGCTAACTCGATTGTTTCGCATGCAATTGAAGCTACATCATGTATATCACAATTATTTGAAGCTAAACCATTTGATTCGCATGGATTTCAAAATAAGCCTTCTACTTCGCATTGATTTTAATCTAAATCATCTGTTTCGGATGGATTTAAAGCTATCTCGTTTTTTTCGCATGCAGTTGAAGATAAATCATGTATATCACAAGTATTTGAAGCTAATCCATTTGTTTCGCGTGGATTCGAAGATCAGTCTTCTACTTCGCATTGATTTGAAGTTAAATCATATGTTTCGCAAGGATTTGAAGCTAATCGTTTGTATCGCATGCAGTTGAAGCTAAATCATGTATATCACAAGTATTTGAAGCTAAACCATTTGATTCGCATGGATTTGATGCTATGCCATCTACTTCGCTTTTATTTGAAACTGAATCATGTGTTTCTCTTGAATTTGAAGCTAACACGTTCGTTTCACATGCAGTTGAAGCTAAATCATGTATGTCACAAGTATTTGAAGCTGAACCATTTGTTTCGCACGAATATCAGGCTAAACCATGTGTTTGGATTGAATTTGAAGCTAAATCATGCGTTTCGCATAGATTTGAAGCTAACTCATTTGTTACGCATGCAGTTGAAGCTGAATCATGTATATCCTAAGTATTTGAAGCTCAACCATTTGATTCGCATGGATTTGAAGATAAGCCTTCTACTTCGCATTGATTTTAATCTAAATCATGTGTTTCGCATGCATTTGAAGCTAATCGTTTGTATCGCATGGAGTTGAAGCTAAATCATGTATATCACAAGTATTTGCAGCTAAACCATTTGATTCGCATGGTTTTGATGCAATGCCATCAACTTCGCTTTTATTTGAAACTGAATCATGTGTTTCTCTTGAATTTAAAGCTAACTAGTTTGTTTCGTAATGCAGTTGAAGCTAAATCATGTATATCACAATTATTTGAAGCTAAACCATTTGATTCGCATGGATTTCAAAATAAACCTTCTACTTCGCATTGATTTTAATCTAAATCATCTGTTTCGCATAGATTTAAAGCTATCTCGTTTGTTTCGCATGCAGTTGAAGATAAATCATGTATATTACAGGTATTTGAAGCTAAACCAGTTGTTTCGCAAGGATTCGAAGATAAGCCTTCTAAATCGCATTGATTTCAAGCTAAATCATGTGTTTCGCATGGATTTGAAGCTAACTCGCTAGTTTTGCATGCTGTTGAAGCTTATTCATGTACATCACAAGTATTTGAAGCTAAACCATTTGTTTCGCAAGGATTCGAAGATCAGCCTTCTACTTCGCATTGATAAGAAGCTAAATCATGTGTTTCGCTTGGATTTCAAGCTAACTCGTTTGTTTCGCATGCAATTGAAGCTAAATCATGTATATCACAATTATTGAAGCTAAACCATTTGATTCGCATGGATTTCAAAATAAGCCTTCTACTTCGCATTGATTTTAATCTAAATCATCTGTTTCGGATGGATTTAAAGCTATCTCGTTTTTTTCGCATGCAGTTGAAGATATATCATGTATATCACAGGTATTTGAAGCTAAACCATTTGTTTCTCATGGATTCGAATATAAGCCTTCTAAATCGCATTGATGTCAAGCTAAATCATATGTTTCGCATAGATTTGAAGCTAACTCGCTAATTTTGCATGCTGTTGAAGCTTATTCATGTATATCACAAGTATTTGAAGCTAAACCATTTGTTTCGCAAGGATTCGAAGATCAGCCTTCTACTTCGCATTGATAAGAAGCTAACTCATGTGTTTCGCTTGGATTTGAAGCTAACTCGTTAGTTTTGCATGCTGTTGAAGCTAAATCATGTATATCACAAGTATTTGAAGCTAAACCATTTGTTTCGCAAGGATACGAAGATCAGCCTTCTACTTCGCATTGATAAGAAGCAAAATCATGTGTTTCGCATGGATTTGAAGCTAACTCGTTCGTTTCGCTTGCATTTGAAGCTAAATCATGCACATCACAAGTATTTGAAGCTGAACCACTTGTTTCGCATGGATTTGTAGATAAGCCTTCTACTTCGCATTGATTTGAAGCTAAATCATGTGTGTCGAATGGATTTGAAGCTAACTCGATTGTTTCGCATGCAATTGAAGCTACATCATGTATATCACAATTATTTGAAGCTAAACCATTTGATTCGCATGGATTTCAAAATAAGCCTTCTACTTCGCATTGATTTTAATCTAAATCATCTGTTTCGGATGGATTTAAAGCTATCTCGTTTTTTTCGCATGCAGTTGAAGATAAATCATGTATATCACAAGTATTTGAAGCTAATCCATTTGTTTCGCGTGGATTCGAAGATCAGCCTTCTACTTCGCATTGATTTGAAGTTAAATCATATGTTTCGCATGGATTTGAAGCTAATCGTTTGTATCGCATGCAGTTGAAGCTAAATCATGTATATCACAAGTATTTGAAGCTAAACCATTTGATTCGCATGGATTTGATGCTATGCCATCTACTTCGCTTTTATTTGAAACTGAATCATGTGTTTCTCTTGAATTTGAAGCTAACACGTTCGTTTCACATGCAGTTG